>NW_022900913.1:11640984-11711734 GCF_012274545.1 Fukomys damarensis
GGGAGAGGAGAGGGGTCGTCTGTGTTCGGGGCGGCCCGAGTCGCAGGCTGCTGTTTCCCAGCACGTGTGCCTCAACTTTCCTTCCCGGGACACCTGGGGTGTCCGATGGTGGTTTGGCAGATGGTAGAGCAGGGTTTGGAAAAATCACGCAGCAAAACTTTCCCAGGCCTTTGTGTTCCAGTTCCCTGGACTTTCCTGTAGCAGAGGGGAGAAAAACAGGAAAAAAAAAAAAAAAAAAAAAAAAAAAAAAAAAAAATTTTAAAAAAAAAAAAAAAAGAAAGAATTTTAAAAAAAGGAAGAAAAGAAAGAGAAAGAAAAAACTTCTCGGAAAAGGGGAAGTTAAACTTCCATTCTTTGCTCACTGCCCCTGGTCTGACAGCTGCGTGAAAATAACCACCTCTAGGTTCCGCGAGGCGTGGACTGGCTGGGAGCTTTGTCTGGGCTCTCTCGGGGCTCACGACGGGCAAAGGACCATCTGTTACGTGGGGCTGGAAATTGCACAGAAATATTGCCTGTCAAGTGGGAACTTGGAAGTTGGGGAAACTTTAAACCCCGCCTACTCCTAAAAGGCTGAGGGATGTGTGGGTTGGCTTCTCCCTCGTCCCTCCTCCCGGGCTTTGCATTAAACCGTAGAGTTGTAGCTCAGTTGATTAACAGTGTGCCCCCGATGCGCACAGGCGGAGGTGTTTTGCTGTCCACAGTTAAGGTTTGTGTGTAGTGGACTTGGCTGGAGTGGAGGGGAAGAGCCGGGTCGGTTTTACAACTGCGCCCCTGAGGACAGGCGGTTACAAAGGCGGGGCCCGAGCTCACAGACTGGTAGGAATGCGGAGCTGCTCTCCAGAATGTGGGGTTAAGGAACCTCTTATCTCCTGCTCAGAGCTTAGGACTGTGGCCACGGACTGTGGGTGTCTCTTCCCTTGTTTGTATCTGTGTTCGTTTCTCAGCAGCTTTGTGACCGACCCTGAAAAAGCCATATATATCCACACGAACCTTTTGTCTAAGCCATTTGTTTCCAGATCATCGAGTTGTAAATTCCGTGTGTGTATTTGTGCCCGTACACATATCTGTGTATCTGTGTCTGTACGTATATGTGTCTCTATCTCTGACCTGGGCAGTTAGCTGAGACATATTTTTGACGACTTTATAATTTTTTTTAAAAAGTTAAAGGTGTCGTGTTTTGATAACAAACGTGAAAGTTTGCCAGAAAAGATTATTGGAGAGTCTTGGCCACTCCCCAAAATGTCTTTCAAGTTAATGTTTTTAAAATGTGCGGCGAAATGACAGATGAAGCTTTCTAACGTGAGTTGAAAAGCTTTCTGTAATTGTTCCGTGTGCTGGTCAGTTCTGGGTGTGCATACATTATGACACTTAGTGTCGGGGCCTGGGGGCGTGGGCCAAGAAGTGCTTAGGGCCAGTACTGTGCAATCTTTAATAAAACCCCTCCACAGAACTCCTAAATCCTCTGCGACTTGTTCTTATATCCCAGCATTCTGTGCTGTGCAGTGTGGGGTATATGACGACTTCCTGTCTGAACTGCAGAATTTTCAACCCTTGGGAGAGAAAAGGAGAGACAGGGAGCTAATGTTCTCCAGCTGTTGCGGTAAATGCTACCTCTACATTTTCACTTCAGCTGAAGTCAAATTTTACTGGGATCAGATTTAGATACACTGTGGGCTTTTTATAGGGAAAAACCTCTTGTGCCCAGCTGATTGAAGGGGACCAATAGGAAAATTGGGGCAGAAACTGTGTTGGCCAGAGATACCCTGAGTTTAGTTTTCATGGATTCTTATCAAATGCATCAAGATTCCTCTATAATAGGCTAGGGGGGAAAAATAGAGAAAGGAAACAACGTGACCATTTCCCCTGTCCCCTCTCCCCGTTACGCTATGCCTCTCCTAAATAAGGTTTTATATACAAGGAGGCACGGTCAGCATTGTGGTGTTGTGTTATCGCCTGACAAATCCGTGCGAATAAGCCTGTGGAATTTTCCAGTGCCATCTTTCTTATCTAAAATGTCAGATTTAAAAGAAAGTGAAAACAATCCCTGGACATAGTAGTACTGTATTATCAAAGGAAGGTGCCAATTAAGACAGTTTTCTAAGTTGGTACAAATTAGGCGTAATGTGGTATTTCGGAGATAAGGAGGAAATAATGAATGCATATCAATAGACTTCAGTGAGACCACCCAACTGTGAAACACTGGTGTTTGTGTAATGCTTCAAAAATCGGTAACAGTTATGTCTTACTAATTCATGGCAGTTGATACTACCCTGTAGATGCTCCTTGAATATACAGGTAATGAATTGGAAGAACTTTAAAAATGTCAGCATTTCACTGGTAATCTTATTTTCCTCTGTTTTTGGAAAATACTTCTTTTTCGTTAAAAAACAGCAGTTATTCTGGAGGCTTGTCTTCCCTTAGCAGATGCAGTGGGGCAGGAGCTTCCAACTCAGGGTAACCCAAGGAAGGCAGTGGGGTTGCCTGAGAGGTTGTCAGAAAGGAGAATGTTGAAACTCCCCAGTGACTTGTCATGTGCACGCTAAAGTTCTGGGAAGATTTTTGTGTAAGAGGCTAGCTAAAGCATCAGTTTGGGAATCAGGAATTTAATTCCAGCTTCTACTCCTGGGGTCTTTGTTCTCTGAAAGTGAAGAGAGAAATTCCGTAGTGGCCTGATTAGTCATTATCTTTTCCTTTGCTGTGTGGTCATTTATTTCATTTTCGTCTCCTAATGCTTTAATGGACCACTTAAGAGGAGATTAGCTGTGGGAAGACATGTTATAATTAGTAGGGAAGTGAAGGCTGTTTCTGCCAAGAAATCTGTAAATAACCCTCCTCCTCTGGTCATTCCTCTTCCTCTCTCATCTTTATCTTCCTGTTCTCACATCCCCTCCTAACTCAGTAGGTCCTTAAATCTTTGTGTTTCTTCCTAGATGAAAGCGATGTGTAAACCCAGAGTGCCTCTTTCCAAAGTGTTTTGTTTTCCTAAAGGAAGTGAAGACTCAGATTAAGGATCTGCCTTGCGGCCCCACCCCCTACAGTCTTTAAGCAAACTTCAGTTTTGCTCTAGCAGAAAATAACCAAATGGTTCTTGACCCTCAGCTTTCTAGAAACATGAGCAAGTGTCTAAGTGACTAGTGTGTTCTGGTAAATTCTTTTATGGAAGACTGTTTCTTTCTCTTTATCTTCTTTCAAAAAGTGTAAGTTATAGTCTGGTGTGTAGAAATCTGGAGAATGACTTGGGTGATTCAAAGCCATTAGAACCATTAGCTTTGACTCCAGTTAAGCCAAATAAACAAATCTCAGTTCAAGTAGGAAGAAGGGAGCTGCTTTCCCTGCCTTTTAAGGTTTCTGAGCCTCACCATCACTTACTCAGTGGTTTCTCTGTTATGTTTATTCTACTTCTGCAGGTCAGAGGCAGTAGCTCTTACACTGTTAACAGCTCCTTTGCGAAGCCTTGGATATTGTTGATTGGAGCTGGAGAGACATAGCCATGGGGCTTAACCTCTGCTAGTTCTCTGTTCTACCCAGAGCCTTTTCACCATCTCAGATTGCTGCTGTCAGATGAGGAGAGCTAGTTGCCCGAACGTAAATCATCACAAATCCATCAGCACCTTGGGAAACATATCTTGAACTAATAACAATGATGACAACTAATGCTTATCGAGTACTTGCTATGTGCAGGCATGATTCTAAGCATTTCACATGCACTGCCTCACTGCACCCTCACGAGGATCCTGTGGGATGGGGACTCACGTGTGCCCTGTTTTACCTAAAAGGAAACTGAGGACCAGAGAGGGTGGTAACTTCTCCAGAGTTGTGTAGTGGTAATGGGCCGAAAGCAGGACTCTGGGCCAACTCAGTGTAATACACAGTCATTGGTTCATGCGTGAACTAGCATTGCTTGACTTTTTGCATTCTGCTATGTGCCATTTGGATGCTTTTGATGCACTGGTAAATAAACATCTTGTCCTAGTTGGTTTTATATCCATGTGTGTGTGAGAGTGTGCGTTGTTCAGAAGGAAAAGAAGGGTAATCCAGTAAACCTTATGGTTTATTACTAGGGGCTAAGGTGTCTGAATGAAAGAAAATTGGCAAGTTAAGGGAATTGGGAGGGTGGGAGGAAAGAGGATATTGCAGTTTTAATTGGGCAGCCTTGGCCTTACGGTGAAGTTGGCATTTAGACAGGAACTTAAAGAAAGTGGAGGCCTGAGCTTTGAGGATCCCGAGAGCCTGTTGCTGTTTTAAACTACTGTGCTATTAAATGGAGGTGAATATCTTTTATACTTGTCTTAGCTTAGACTGCTTTAAGAAATTATACATTTCCTGACTTGCAAACTATCGAAATTTATTTCTCATAGTCTGGAGGCTAGAAGTCAGAGATGAGGGCCCCTTTCTGTGCTGCAGATTGACATCTTTTTCTAGTGTCTATGTGTGAGTCCCTCCTGCTGCCCCTGACCTACATCCCTAGCCTTTCTAATAATGTTATTTTGGAGCAGGATCTCCCTGGGCTCAAACTTGAAGACTTCCTGCCTCAGCCTGCTGAGTACAGGGATGCCCCAGGGGTGCATTGATCTCTATCCAGAGATGACCTAGACACGTCCCAATGGCCTTACCTCCCTGGCCCAGTTATCTCCCGTAAGCTCCACCGCCAAAGACTCTCACATCACCGTTGGGGTTTCAACATAGGAATTTTGTGGCGAGACCAACCTTCAGTCTTTTTCAGTGTGTAAGGGCACCAATTATAATCGCAAGCCAAGCACTGCGTTATCGTCTTCTGTAGTGGCTACCGCAGAACAGAGTCACTGGACACAGTTTTTGCCTAGATTCTTTGCTTATATGCTTCATCCAGTTGTGTTTTATCAGATTATTTGGGATTGCAATTAGAGGAAGGGAAAGAGAAGGCCCCAGAAATGTTCTTCAAATGTACACAGCCTCCTTGAATTACTTGGGTTAGTAGATGTTGTCTGACAAACTGGAGATGTGCGCACTGGCCTGAAGATATCTTCAGAGCTTACCTGCTCATCTTTTGCCTCCAGTAAATAATTCCACTGATGCAAGTCGGAAGATCAAAGACTCCATCCCACTGGTTCAAATAAAAGTGCTAGCGCAGCTACCAATACTGTTCGGTCTGCCAGTGAGAAGATATTTTCAGAGTCTGTTTGCACATTTAAAACAAAAGAGAAAAGGAAGATAATAATTCTTTCCATCTCTTGACACATTTAAAATAAAAGAGAATACAGACATCATCTTTCTTTCCACTTAGGAATCAGCTCAGTTAAGCTCTGTTTTAACTCCTTCTTCCATTTGAAATTGAATGAATTCTGGATTGATTTCTTATTATAAGTCACTTTTGCCCTTAGCCCACATCCGGTGTTATCTCTGGAAGCTGCTTTCAGAACTTTAGTTGTCAGTTTGAACAGTGAATCCTTCTAGGTAGGGTGTATTTAAAAATGGCCTTAGGGATGGGGATGTATTACACTGTGTGAGAGCAGCTGGAGCAATACCTACAGCTAACAAATTCCCTGAGTGCACGAAGAAAGAAATGAGGTTGGAAACTTCCTACCTTAAACATAGTCTTGGAAGAGCTGTTGTGATGAAAATTAAATTTCAGAGTGCTGAACAAAGACTAATGTCTTTAAGTGGCAGAAGTTCGAGTTGGCACCAAGACTATTTAATAATGAGAACTGCACAGATCTAAGATGAGGACCGAAGAAGGAGGGGTCCTCTGTGTGACAAGGTGGCTCCAGAGAGGTCTGTTTTGAGTAAGGCTGGCATCCATCTGACCCTCAGCTGAGTTCCCCAGGAAGCACCCCGTCACATTTGATGTGGTTGTATTCGATGGAGGGTTTTATTTGTTTCTAACCCATGTCCCTACTTTGATCCCGTTAACGCATCTCTACTTCTAGTTTACTGTTACAAAGCTTTGCCCTCACTTTTTCTGAGTCAGTTCTGTGTTTTGTGTATGTATTATATGCACATATTTATTTCCGTTTAGATAGTAGTTGATACATTTATGAATTGTATGTGCTTATTTGGTTTCTGAGGGACACAGCCTCCTTGCATCAAAAACTGGACTTGAGGAAGGATTTCTTATTTTCAGTGCAGTCGTGGATACGGACTCTGCTTCTAGCATTGCTGTTACTTTGAGTACCTGAGAACATGTAGATCTACTGAACTTGAAGCAAGCCCTTCCTTTAGTTGTATTTATACCGAGAACCTTGAATCAATGTTTTCACTTCATGAGACTTTCAGAGGTAGTATTTGCTACTGATCTTTGATCAGCAGCCACAGCGTGGCTAGAACCACACAGAGAATCTCCTTTTTGAGACGTCAAGTCACTTGTATAACCCATGTCTGCTAGGAGGGGCCACAGTAGCTGTTTGTTCTCTCTTCCACATGGAAATAAAGTCAGTATGAGCTGAACTTCCCAAGTTGTAGGTTGTCTTAATTCTTTGTTACACATTTTCAGACCACTTCTTGCATTTACTCACTGCCTTACTCTCTACATAGGAAAAGACTTGCTCGAAGGACTTTCAAAGTCTAATTGGAAGCCAGGTCTGGAGGCCAGCGTATTAGTTCAGTTTTTGGTTGCTGTAACGAAATATGTGGGGCTATCTTAAAAGACAAGAGGTTTGCTTTGGCTTGCACTTCTGGTGAGCCGAGGGACCACATCTGCTGACGGCCTTCTTTGTGGCAGTTAGGAGGACCTACCGAGAATCACATTGGAAGAGGGAGTGTGTCTGTATGCATTTTGGTCTCTCTCTCTTCTTGTAAAGCCCCTGAGATTTAATTGTGGCACACTACCCTAGTGACCTTATGTCATCCTTGTCGCTCCCCAAGGACCTTACCTCAAAATACCACAGTCTGATTAAATTTCCATTCGCTTAATACTTCACAGTGGGAATTAAATTTCAGGAAGCCTTTCTTTCACAAATTCAAATTTTGCAAACCTTTAGGGAACACACACAGCCTTTCTGTAAATCCCAACAGCCAGGGAGCTCCCCGAGCAAGCTAGTAAGTTGCTATTTTACAGGATGCTGCACCTCTCAATGTGCTAAATGTAGATCCATGTGGTAAATGGAAGACATACTCTGGAATTGAACTACTCTCTCAATTCTGACAGCTCAGGACGGTACCTACAATTCCCACAATGCTACAGAGATGTGAATATTTTCTAAACAAGCAAACAAGCAAATGCCCACAGGTGACGTAGAGAAGGAGCAACTTAATCTTCCACAAGGAACTGTGTTGTTTTGTGACGCACCCTCATTGTGCCCCCACGTCTTCCTGTTCCATTTCTCTGAAGAAGGTTGAGTTCGTGGAGGGTGACTCTAGGGGCCCCAGAGAAGCCAGGGAGCAGCTCCTGTGCTCCAGTGAAAGGCGGAAGGGCTGGCAGCCTGGGAGTTTCCCAAGCCCACATGCAACAGGGAAGGCAAAGGGAAATCACTGGGCAGAAATTTCCAAAATGCAGTTGTTAATACCCCAAAGGGGTATAGCTGTAAAACTTTTGACGTGAGTAATCACTAACCATCTCAGAATTTTCCTCAGTAGTGAAATATAAACACACGGTCAACATTTTCCCTGTTCCATGGTTGAAGAACTGTAGACTGTTTCTGGAGACGTAAATCTCTATGAAGTTGTACATTAGATGTGCTCATTCTATCAATTCCTATTTGAATTCTTAAACCAGTAACAAAATGAAAAACAGTTGTTCACACTGCATGAACTCATAATTGTGACTTGAGACACCTTGTGCAATGTGTAGAACTGTTATTAAAACATTTTTTGTTTGCTACTCTTTCTGTGGTAAATTCCTTTTTGCATTTTCTGAGCAAATGTAGCCGTGGAGAGATACTTGGAATTTCTAGAGCGAGCGTTCAAGAATTTCCTGTGGACTGACCTTATTGCTGTAAGCCAGCTGTATTTTGGCAAGGTGAAGTCAGAAATGTGCAGATACTTGCACTTGAAACTTTTGGATCAATCGAGTACTTGGGTCAAATTGTGGGAGCATCTTGGATAAGTTGGAGATGAAGGCCAAGTCATACAAGCTCTCAGCGGTAGCTTGGACCCTGGGGAAAGGAGCAAGGTAGAGGACTGAGGGTGTGGAAGAGAGAGACAAAGAACATAAATACAGGGGAAGGAAAGAGGAGAGTGAATTGAGGATAAATGGAATTACAGCACCAGTTTCCCTTTAATCTAAAGAATAGAATCAATGTTTTCAGCCTTATTTTTTTCCTTAAAAAACTCAGAGAATGATTAGTTAGTATTTGGCAGGTTTGGCTGTTATCAACTTTATTATATGTTCCTTCATTTTAATAGACATAGTTAGCAGTTTCCGAGCATCTACTAGGCACCACCCCCTTCTTTTGGCCCCGATACACAGGCACTGACCGTGGCACTTCACAGAAGTGACACAGAAGCTTGGGGGGGTTGACATCCTGCCTGGGTCACACAGCAGGGAGCAGAGGAGCCAGCCCTGAAGTCCCCGTGGCTCCTCCGGAGTCCCTGCCCTCCTTCACGGTGCCCATGACCCCTTTTGCCTTGCCATTTGGGCTGCAGCCAAAATCCCAATCTGTTTTGTTCATTTGTTTGGGAGAATTGTACCGAGGGAGAAGTAGTGGGGATGGGGTGGGGTGACGGTTTTATGAAGTAGGTGATCAAAAACCAAAGACGCATTCTGAAGGAAGCTTTCAAATCAGGTTCTGGGCTCTCCGAAGGACAGATTAACTGCTCACTAGGAAACAATCTGCTGACAAATTGGCAGGCCATCTCGTGTCCTAATAACCTGAGCATATTACATAATTAGCATATTCTTTAGAGGGTACAGACTGCAAGTAAAGCTGAGAGGTTGTCCTATGGCTTCTCCAGAGCATGATTAACTTTTAATTGATCATTGCGCCGAGATTGCCCTTCACCTGGGGTAGCTTTTGTACCTGCTCATCAACAAAAGCTAATAGAGGGCTCAGAAAAATGCTCACATTTTTATTTCTGCAGAAATAGTTTAGAATTTATGTCTTAAATTTCCTTCTTATTTTAAAAGTACAGATTTTAAACAGCAGTTAACACGGGGAGTTACTCTAATATATATTTGGGAGTTTGCCTTCCTCTATTGCCAGGTCCTCAGAGGTTTCTCCATGATTATGTCTGTGAAATTGCTTTTTAAACAATAAAGCATTTCAGAAATTAATCTCATTTATCATGATAGGGATTGTGCCTGTCGCTGCTGCCAATTTGTAGATTAGGAAACTGAGACCAGGTAGGTCAATGACTTGCCTTGATCTGACAGTGAAATTCGGTGGACTCATTCTGATTCTCAGTTGAGTACACTGACTTGTGCACCATTGCTCTCCTTTAAATGCCATGAGAAACAAAGAATGTAAGTGTGCTGGAGGATTATCAATAGGAATTCTTTTAAATTGCTTGCCTCAGTGATGAAAATAGGGTCCTGCAAGTCAAGATGGGATCCTTCAGTTACTTTTGCAGGTTCACTAGAGATAGAAAGGGCTGGTGCTTGTTGGTCAACTGGGAATACGGAGCATGGCCCAGAGGAGCAGCTTC
The DNA here is from genome assembly GCF_012274545.1 of Fukomys damarensis. Taxonomy (NCBI): domain Eukaryota; kingdom Metazoa; phylum Chordata; class Mammalia; order Rodentia; family Bathyergidae; genus Fukomys; species Fukomys damarensis. Next base: position 11,650,543 of record NW_022900913.1, read on the forward strand.
ACAATCGTGAAGTTACTATAAGGAGAGTGCATTGCAGTGAGAATTATTGGGGGATACACGTTCACTACTGAATGACATTGTTCAGTAGACATTGTTCAGCCTTTGTTAGTTGATAAAGCACCACCAGCCTCTCCCTCTGCAAACAAAACTCCGTACTTGGGACATCATGGAAAGTTAATTTATTGCTGGAAGATCAAAGAATGAGCTAAAGTTGAGACCCTCAGCATTAACTGAGTCCCGATTCTCTTTAGTCTTCTTGCACCCTTTGTTACTGCATAAACCACATTTTGCAAAGATCTTTTTAGGGTTTAGGTCCTGGGAAAGTCCTTCAAAAAGTCTTGGTATCAAAAGTCATTTCAGGGCTATCATTATTGGCAAAAAATCCGTATTGTCAGTTTGGACATTCATTGCCTTACTTTCCACTCACTGTCCTCTAGTTTAATCTCTGCTTCTTTTTCTTTTCTTTTTTTTTTTTTGTGCTTTTTTTTCATTGCTCATCATGCTCTGTGCTCCACCTCATGTGCCTAAACTCTGATCACCCAGCAGGTTCTCAGTGTACTTTGTGAAATGAATACTTGAGGATGAAACTGGAGCCCTTCTCTGTGCTGGGTCTAAAAGCATCACATAGAAAGAGCCCTATCATATTTCCAGGGAACTTTATTAGACTGAGACATATGACTCTTTAAAAGAAAAGGTTCTGTGGACACACATTCGCTTTTTTTTTTTTTTTTTTTTTTTTTTTTTTTTTTTTTTACTGTTCCTTGCACTTGCGAGGCAGGTGGCAGAACCCCTGAGCTAAATCCCTGGTCCTTTATTGAAATCCTTGGTCCCACGTTCACTTTTGAGGATATGGTAACTTGGAAATGTATTCCTTAGCATTGTAATTGTATCTTCTTTTGGGGAAAAGGAGTTAAGTATATTTAAGGAAATATATGAAATATATGCTTTTAAGCACTGCTGTAGGCAATTATTGATGATTTCATCTGTGCCCATTTATAGTATTGTTAACTTAAATATTTGCAATGATTAGTATTGAAGAGAATGCTACAGTGTATATTTTATTTTAACTGAAAGTTGTTTTGTAACATTTTTGATCGACTTGGGATCTGGTTTTATACATATATATATATGTATATATATATAATATATATGTATATATATATATATACATATATATATGTATATATACATATACACACACTCATTAACATAGGAAACATCTTATGAATTTTATCGTTAATCAGTCATTTTGTAGACTCCCTCTGGATTAAAGTGTCATAAGCTTTTGGGTTCTTTGAAACTCACATTGGTCCAATTTACCTTGGGGCTTTGCATCTCTACTTTTCTTCAATTTGCTTTACAAAATATAAGGGTTATTATGCATGTCTGCTGTGTTCAGCATGGTTTGTAGCAAGTCTTCTGCCTCTGGCTGTCCACATGGTGGAGATGAGACTAAGAATACAAGAGAAACACTGCTGATCTGTAGCATCTGTGGCCATGTACATAATACAAGACTCCAAACACCCTTTCTTATAGACTTAGCTAATGACATAGTCCTCTCATCTGTTTTTTTTTTTTTTTTTTTCCTGTCAGTAAAGAGAAATGTAAGGGATCCTTCTGTAAGGAATTTGAAAAAAAAAACAAAACCAATTAGAATCAGTGTGCCTTTTTTTTGGGGGGGTACTAGGGATCAAACTCGGAACCTTGTGCTTACAAAGCAAGGGGTGGAACCATTGAGGTAAATCCCCGGCCTTCAGTGTGTCATATTTTAATGTGTCAAGTGGCTGTCATATCAAAGGAGTTCTTCTGTGATGTGGTCTCTACTCAGAGATACATGTTTTCAGTGTTTATTGAACATGTGTTCAGATCAGATGAATGGACGTGCTCTCTCCTTGGTGGAAGGAGTTTTACTTTTTGTGACCCTGACCCTGGTTGGCATTTTTTTTTCTGAGGTACCAATGATTAAGTTCAGATTCATAGCAGATGCTTATACAGTCAGTTTGGGTTTTGGTTTTTGATTTTAAAGATCAGTCACTCTTTTGCTGAGAAAAGCTGTACTTGGCACTGTTTGGATAATGTAGTGTATACCATGCTGAAAGTAAATTTCAAGAAATGGCATTTCTATCTGGAACAGTTTACTTTTCATGAGTTACTTTGCATCCACTTTGCTTACCTAATTATATTTTAATATTTGTCTCTATTTTCCCCATCTTGAAAGACCTCTCCTGTTGACTGCATTGCAAGCTTGTTTTGAGAGACAGTATTTCCTTGGGGAGTCTTTCTCTACTTCTAAAGCCATAACAACATGAACTGAGTAATAAAAAACCAATTCCCTCCTGTTGGTTGTGTGTCAAAGAGTCATTTCTTTGATACCAGCTAATAAAAACAGGAAAAGGATCATTTTTAAGTGCTTCAGTTGGGATTGCTTTACTTCCAATAAGGAAAATTGCCTCACAAGGGGGAGCACGGGTAATAAAGATACAACTAACTGAATAATTGTATTCAATCTAATGTCAAAATCCCCAAGTTGCTCCTGCAAATCTCATTTAATTGTGGGATTGCTGTGCATCCACTGCAGTGTGTACATGTGAATTTGCTGTTGCCGAAGGTCACCTCTTCATATGTAACCAAAGTGAACTTCAAATGCTGTTGGAGATTTTCCACGCCCCTTTCCCCCAAGGAATCTGTGTAAGCTTTGCGGTAGGTAATAAGAGAACTTTGGACACTGACCAAGAATGATCTGTGGAATAGAATCATGGATATTTCAGTGGTGAAAGTGACTCAAAGCACCTTATAGGGAAAGAGACTGAAGTACAAAGAAAGGGCATAGCTGTGCCAAGGTGACATGAATGATGAAGATTTAGGACACTAAAATAGATGTTCTGAGTCAGGGTGTTTCTTCGTAATTCATTTCTCTTTCCCTCATCATGCTTCCTTCTTTGTTTGCATTTGCTTTGTGGATTTGAGAAGTATTGTGGCTGTCAAACTTCTCTGTCCATGGAGTCCCTTTAGATCCAACACCTTCATGCTCCCGGATGCTAAGGTGGTTGCCGCTGATGACGTAAAGCCCACATTCCATGACGAGCTGAGGCAGGCCACAATTTGGGAGCACTTGGAAGGGCCCCTTTGGGTCCAGTCCTCCCCATGCAATTGGCCGAGTCCCCCATTGCTGTGGTGTCACAGCACCTCTTCTCTCTCTCTCCAATCTTCCTTTTCCCCTCACCTTTCATAAGTGTAATCCTGGTCATAGTTTCTTTTGTCTGAATGAGTACTTTGTGATACTAGCCATTAAGAGCATTGGCAAATATTCAGTGCTTATTATAGGCGGGACTAATGCAAGTATTTCTAAGTAAACAACCTGCACTCGAATCATCTCAAAGGCAACACAAGACAACAGATAGTGTGGAATAGGATGCTATTTTGGCAGTAGTCAAAGACAGAATCATCTTCTTCCTGGAAATCCTGACCATCTTTGGAAGAAGAGAATCATCAGATAACAGGTAAGAGACAGGCATTGGTTTTCTGCTGGTGGCCCTGGTCTAATCTTTTCATTTCATAATATCAGTAAATCAAGCCCTTTACATTAAGGTAACTTGATGTCTTTGTTATTTTTCTTGTTCCTGAAACAAAACACCCAACACCCAAAGTTAAGGGAGGAAAGTTTTATTGCAGCTCACAGTTGGTAGAGGTTCAGTTAATAGTTTGCTGGCTCCAAGGCAGGGCAGCATGGCAGAGGGGCATCATAGAGGAAAAATAGTTCATAGCAGGCAGAAAGTAGCAAAACAGTGAAGTAGAGAAGCAGCAGCAAGTAAGCAAGCCACAGCAGTCCTCTTTCTGTCCCTTATATTGGATTCTGGTTACATGCCCTGAGAACTCACACAGACAGTGGGTCTTTCCATTATCCACACCCAGAATTATGCCAAACCAACCAGTGGACTAGTTTGGTAAGCACACACCCGTGATCCCAGCATCATACACTTTGGATCCAGCCACCTCTGTAAAGCCCCACCTGTGACCACATGATGCTTTGGGGACATCTAGACACAAGCTGTAACACTTGCTTGTTGGAAAATGGCTGAAAAAGGTTATGGTTCCTGGTTGTTGCCATTGGTGCTGCTGTGGGAGAATCTTCATGGAATTTGTTTGTAATTGGTCTGCTGCTATAGCTCAAAATTGACTGCAGATGGGTCTAGAGACCATCTATCTGTCTGATCTGTTTGTTCAACTTGGTACTGAAATTATACACGTCAACCATTTCTTCATGGTCTTGGTATGCTGGTTATCTGCTCTTCTTTGAAAGGTCATCTCTGAATCTTTGCCATCATGGTTGGTGGCAAAATAGTGAAAAAGAATTAGTGAAAAAACAGCAGATGGTCATAGCTGTTATTGCCTGAAATCAACATTTTGTGTCACTGGCCATTAAGAGAATTGGAAAATATGCAGTGTGTATCACACGAGGGACCAATAGTAAGTCTAGATTCATTAGATTGAGTAAACATGCAGAAGTTGAATCATGAGCAGGATGAAAAATGATTGCAAATTAATATGTAGTCTTGTGTTCACCCTGAATAATTTATTAGTCATTTTATTATGCCTAATACTGTCCCACTGAGATTACTAAATTATTATAAACTCAGAGTTACTGTGATCCTGAGAAATTTGGAATTAATTGAAAAACAAATTATTTAGCTTATTAGTATTGCTACTAGAAGGATCCAGATTTTATATAATTTCTCTGCCATAATTAACCAGGTACCACTCTAGGAAATGTTCTTTGACATTTCTATTGTCTGTAAATAGAATCAAAATATAGTTTACTTGGTACTCAACTATATTCTATAGCCAGATTCTCTCTCCATGATTTTTTCAGACATTTTCTGTATGCACAGTATTTCCTGGCCAAATTGGGAAACTCAGCATTTCCTTAACATATCTCTTGCTTTCCTAGACATGTGTCTTTTGTCTTGTGTTTCTCGAATATTCTTCTCTTGTGATTACCTAGTGTACCTAGTGGTTACTAATGACTTGAGTGTTACTTTAAGATGAAATTTTCTTTGATTTCTCTTAGCTGTTTTATAATAATTAACCTCTGATGTTCAGAAGATATATTTGACTCTCCTGATTGCATTTCCTGCATCTTCTTTGTGTACCACAGTGATATTTTATTTGCATAGAATTTTTATGTCGTACTTTGCATTAGCTCCTTGTACGTCTTCAATCTAGGAAATAGCTGTGATTATCTGTATGTCCAAATCTATACTATATATTGGATGGTTAAAGCATATTGTATGTATGTATGGAATTGTTTTTGACCTAAAGGGCCTATGGTTTGGTGGACAGAATATGAAAAAGTACTAGGAGAGTCATGGATGACAAAACTGGAGTATACATGGAATACCCAAAGCGGGCCACCATGAGCTTAGCAGTGGATGTTCGCGAGGACGTTTCATTTGAGATGGTCTTGAGATAAGTCTGGAAAGTTGAAGCAGAAGTTGTCTGGCATGGTTGGGAAAGAAGTTGGAAACAACATGTGGACAGCCAGTGAGGCAGGAATCAGCCAGTAAGCGATGAGGGACAAGAGGGTGATGTGAGGTGAGCATCACTCCTGGGAAGTAGACCATGACCACCAAAGCGACAGGAAGCATGTGGCTGCAGGAGAGTCAGGAGCAAGCACTCGACAAGGGTAGCCTTAAATGCAATGAGATTTTTGAAAAGAGTGTCATTACTTTAATTCCTGGCCTAGAGTTTACCTGACTGGTGGATTTGGGGGGAATAAGGTTGATATCTCAGCTTCATCCTGTTTGTGGGGGGAAGCTGCTTTCAAGAAGCAGCTCCTCTCGAGAAAGCTCCCAGCCCATGGATGGACCGGTGCTGGCCTCCAGATGCTGACACCCAGGTTTATTATGAGCCACTTGGCTGCAGACTTAAAACTTTACAGCCTCTCTCTGCACTGCAACTCTTTATTATGTCTTTTTTGAACCTGGGTGGGAGAAGCAGTGCAAGTCATCAAGCCCCATCAGAACCATAACAGTAATGTTCAGAGGAGGCAGGAAGAGCAGCTCAGGGAGAAGGTGGAATTAAAGGCAGGGTGGAGCAGGAGTGTTCAGAGAAGAGAAGAAGGCCGAACTCTTAGGACTTGTGACTAGTCGGTTGGAGGGCTGGGGCAGCTGTGGTGTGGGTATTGGCTGCCGGCTAGCTCACCTTAACTCCTGATTCCCGAGTTGTCTGTGGAAGTCACAGTTATTCTGGCCTCGTCTCTCTTTAACTCAGTACCACCCAGGATCTGAGAGATTTTCTTCGGTGACAGCTACATTTGGGCATTTGTTCATCGAAGTCATTCATTCCTTTATTAATTTAGTAAGCCAGTGGATATTCATGAGTCTCCCAGGTTTCAGCACTTACTTGGCCTGCCTATGAGATACAGTGATGAATCCAATGTTTATGTGTCTTCTAGGAACTCAAGAGTCTGCTGTGGAAGTCAGAGGAGGACATGATGGGGGAAGGGGATTGCTGCCAAAGCAGCTTTGGAGTCAGAGAGTTGGAATCTGGGCCGCGCTGTTCACAAGCCAGGGGATCTCAGCAGATCACCTTTGTGAGGGAGATAAGTCAAAATCAACCTCAATCATTTCCTTCACAATACTTTAAAATCTTCCTGACTTGTCTCAGTAAACTAGTGGATTGGCTTTGAATAACATTCTGCCAGTCTCAGGAAAGCGGGGTGGGGGGTGATGTTGTTGAAATTCATTTTTCAACAGGAAATTCCTATCTTTAGCTAGAAGAAGTCGCAGGAGAGCCCAAGTCTTTATTTGTTTCTCCCCCCTTTTTTTGGAGAATCCCTTCAGTTAGCACTGGGAGGAGGGAAGTGGGAACATCGCTTATTTTTATGAGGTTTTTCTTCAGGAGTACTGATTGAATAAAAGAATCTGAGGTCCCTTTGTGTGGTGGCGGAGCTAGACATTCTCAGGAGGTAGAGAAATAGAGTGTTGGTGCAAAGTGAAGGCAGACCTGGTGTGTTACTGGGAGTAACATCCTGATTGGTCATTTCCCATGGTATGTCATTCATTAACGGTCTTAAAAGGTCCTAAGAATGGTGGGGATAATTCCGTCTTTTTGAGAGTCCTCAATCCAATGGGGAATACTATTGTATTTTTTTTGTGTGTATTTGTGAGTATGTGTGTGTGCGTGCGTGTGTGTGAATACACGCACACTTTACTGCACTTAATTTTTCAGTAGCCACAGAGCACATTATATGCTGTGAGCCAGATATGATATGATTTTTAGGGTGTCTCCCAGTACCTGATGCTATAAAATTAAAAAAAAAAAAAAACGGAGTTAGAAATTGGTGTGAAAGTACTGATCAAGTTTTCTAAAGGGTAACATTTACTGTATCTGCTTTACTTAAAATTATTCTTAATTAAGTGAAATAAATAAGCCACACATGTATAAATACCTAATAGTTTCTCTGGTGTGAAAAACTATAATAGTACATAAGATCCTAATGATATAATTCACAATGTGAAATAGGATGAAAAGGGCTAAAAGTATAGGGTAAGTGGGAAGGGTAGGGTAAAGGTAATAAGGGAAAAGAAAAAAATAAGAAAATGAAAAAAATGGAAATAAAGTGTCTGTAAATGGGGATTAGAGGAGGGGATGAAGGGAGGGCAGGGACAAGGGGAAAAAAGGACAACCAAGACCTGTCATGTAAAGGCACAAGATCCCAATGATGAATGTAAGTGCACTGTATACCTAAAATGTACCAATAAACTCAATGAGAGAAAAAAAATTATTCTTACCTAACCAAAACAAAAATGACACAGTTTTGTCATACAAGCTTCCCACTTCTTGGATGTGTAAGTTATTTAAGAAACAGGAGTAAAAGATCATTTGTTTCTTTAAAAACACGGTACATGCCCTACAAGGGGATGTGGTGTTAAAGTCTTAACACCGGGCAGGACTCTGTGAGTGATTTGGTCTGGGGTTCCCATTTTGAGGACTCAGGAAGGCAGAGGCTTAAAGTGCCTCCAGACATACCCGTGTGAGGGGCGGTAGTGAGTGTGGTTGCCAGGATCATGGAGCTGGGTGCTGCACTTGTCGGGATTCACCCTGGTCATGCAAGCTGCTTGCAGTGGAGTCAGCCGGAGAAGTTCTCACCTCCAAGAAGGGAGGTGGCCTGAGTTAGTAAATATATGTAATGCCTGGCACATGCCCATCACTACTGTGGCTCTACTGTGGTCTGCACTTCATCAAATTTAAGATCCGCCGCCGCTGCTGCTGGCATAAGCGCAGAAGCATGACTGGAAGGTTTTACAGATAGAGACTTTAAGGTTACATTGATTGGAAGATGAAAAAGTGAGAGAAGAGGTGAGCTCAGATTTGATAACTGCTATTATTCCCATTCTAATAAGATCGGATCCCAACAGCAACTTCTGAGCATCCTGATAGTGTGGTGTAGGACGGGCACTAACGCCATCATCAGTGCCTGTTACTGTTACTTGGCTGACCTGCGGCCAAGTTGGAAGCAGAAGGTTGCATCTTCTAGTCCAGCACTCATCCCATTACTCTGCATGATGCATGTGGATGGTGTTTATACACTTTGTAAACTATACTTTTAGACACTTTCACCTTAGGAAATAAAAACTTCATTTGTTTATTGTGGCCATACAGAGCTTGCCCCCCGCCCCATTGCGTCATTTATGCATTTAAGTTCAGTAATTCTAGGACTTGAAGACTCGCAGTGCTCCTACCTTACTGGAACTCAGAAGCTGGAGAAACTCCCGCTTTCTGGGGAAAGAACACACCTCCTTTCCTTGCAGTGGTGTGAAATCAGCAGTGGGATGGTGGAGCAGTGCATATTGTTCTTCATTTGTCATTGCTTTATATTGGAGAAGTTAATATGTAAACAGTCTTGTATTTCTTTATACTGAGCAAAGATTCAGACTCCTCTGAAGCAGTTATCTGGAACTAGCAAATCCTATTGCTTGTACTTCTAAAGGACATCTGGAAATGGAGGTTGGATATATATGTCTTACAGTCACTGATGTGGGCAGTCTGGGACAAAAACCGTGTGAATTTTATATGTGGCTGCGACAATCCTGCATGGGAATGGCTAGCTGAGGGCTTTTGTGAGCACATATGACTTTGGGAATGACTTTTGCGTGTGATTGGCTCCTTCGCCACTGATTTACTGTTCTCCTGACTTGAGTCGATCTTTCCTCTACAGACCTCTTCTCTCTTCCTCTTGCCTCTCTCCTGTCCCAGCAGTACCCACCCCGCCCTTTTATGTCTCTCTGTGCTCTCCAAAGTTTGCATTTGTCTGTTGTTCCTGGGCCCTCTGCCCAGTTTGGTTTATTTGTTTCTCGTAACTGTATTCCGAGCCTCAGTTGCGTGTTTGGGACTGATGTTTCAAATGACATTTGTCTACTTGGTAGCACAAGTGTTTTCCTGGAAATTTTTAGGGTTTTAGAATGCAAATGCATTTCTAGCACCAGAAATTCAGAAACTATTCCAAGTATCCCTAAATTAAGTTTGACTGCCTTATGTCTCTGTGTCTCGGAATAAAAACAGTAACTTACTGGTTAGGTTGCTGGTTGCTTTGCATCTCTCGATCCATCCAAAATAACCTAAAGAGTTTTGTTTCAAGGAAGGTAAATGTACTGATGATAACATAAAAGAATTCCAGTGTCCTTCAAGTAGAAATAGAAGCTGCTGTCAGCTTTAAAATTCCACTGCAACCCTGAACACTTAGTCTTAGCCTAAAATCTGTGTCTACATTGAGAAAATTGTGACCTGAGGCCATCTATCTCTTGGTAATATTCTAGGAAAAAATGAATTATTAAAATATGTGTCTGTCTGTGTAATACTGGGTCTTCTTATTTGTTGAATGTTCATAAATTTTGATATCCCAGAGACTGCAGTGTCTAATAAGCAAGCAGCTATGGGTGGGTTTTAAATTTAAATTAGCTAGAAGTAAATGAAAGTAAAACTCACTTCTTCAGGCACAGTAGCCGCACGTCAAGGGCTGTCCTCGCGTGAAGCTATTCTACTGGGTTGTGCATTTCCACCAGTGTGAAAGACAGATTGCACGGCACTGCTACTGAGGATTGGAACTGGGGTAAAGCATGCGAACCAGTGGTGTTCACTGAGTTTACGAATTAGAATAAAACCCCACTGCTTTCATTAGACACCATAAAATGCAGTTGCTGCGAATATTTTAAAAAGTCACATAATGGCCAGGAAGGTAAGTGATCCAGAATTCACATAGGGCTCTTTGCTGAGTCACCGAGTAGCACTGGTCCAGTCTGTCATTCTGGCTTATTGGCTTATTGTCCCCATGGTGTCATCTGCACAGCTGTGCCCCGGTTTACAGAAGGAATGCAGGTGACCCAGATGCTGTCAACATCATTCCCACTCACATCCTCTTGCCCTCAGCAGTCCTGTGTCCAGCCACACGCAGCTTCAAGTGAGGCTGAGAAACGTGTCCTTTTGCTGGGGGACATGTGTGTAGCTTAAAGTCTTCCCCTGGGGAGGGGAGGAGTGGGTTTGGAGGAACAATCAGCAGTGTATCGAGCATGTGTGAGCCAATGCTAAATTTCGAGAGACAGTATTTAAGGCATTACTGCAGTTAATTTGATTATTAGTGGGGTGGAATAGGGTTCAACTTCGTTCCTTGCTCTTAGCTTTCCCAAGCCATCATCTAAACATATATGGATTTAAGGCTCCACTAAACTCCAGCAAATTTTTACACCTGGTTGGTTCTCCCAGGGCTCAGTTTGCTTTCCATGTGGAACCGTAGGGCTGTGACTCCTCTGACTGCTATTAGAAATGTTTGGAGAATGAAGATGTAGGCACTCTTGCTCTTCTGAGAAGATGGCTCGACAAAGGCAGCCAAGTACGCTCTAAAGGAGTGGATTTCATGGTCCATTGGTGTGAGCAAACGACACTTCTTGGGAGGCTCAGGGGCTCATTCTTGGAATGAACAGATAAATCTCTTCTAGGGAAACCTGACATTCTTTTCAGATTAGTGGAATTATATTTTATGTTTCTTTTTTCTCTTTTGAATCAAAATAGTAACTGTCTTTGGGCATCCGTGTGTGTAATTTCTCTGCTACATGCTGTTCCTGATCTCTTGCCTTAATATAAACCTAGCGGGGTTATGAAGTGTTAGGATATGCTTTATGGAGTTGATGTTATTATCCTTTGATTATAGCCTACAGCAATAAATCATGCAGTTGGATTAATTGCTATGGGTCAGTAAGTTCCCTGTTTTTCTTATTGTTACCAACATGTGTAATGTTATCTCTTCTCAGACAGTGTTAGGCTACTTTATCCATTTGTCCTAGGAGATTAAAGTATACATATAGGTACCCCCCAACCGGCCTACTTTCCTCTCTTTGCAGCAAGTATACTTACTTTGTGACTTAAGTCCTGTCCCCTGCTAATGGGGTGAGGGGTAGCACTGCACCTGTGGTAAGAGCAGCTGCTCAGAGGAGATGGCTCTTGGACCCTTGGAAGTGGACACCCCAGAGCCCAGAGCCATGCAGTTCATCATCTGGCCCCCTGGGGCCAGAATTCCCAGGTGTCCACAGAAATCCCTCTCCAAAACATGCGTGTCTCTCACTGCACACCCTGAATCTTGGCTCTTTCTCTAGTGAACTATGTAACATGAGCAAGAAAAGCACTTGCTTATGAGGCAGTTGTGAGATTTTAAAAGTCATTTATTTATTCATTCATTTATTTATTTATTTAAGCTCCAGGGATCGAATTTGGGTGCTTGTGCTTACAAGGCAGGCGGCAGAACCACTGGGCTAAATCCCCGGCCCTGTGAGATTTTTAAATGCATTAAAAATTCCTAACGTGAACTGGAGATTTCTGGTACCTTATAAACCCTCTCTCTGTGTATTCACTTCGACACATTTTTATGCAGATGTGTAGAGGGACTGTGTCTCTAGGAGAAGAGTGGAGAAGGGCTCTGCTGTAGTGCACATTCCTTTTTCATAGACCATGGTTCCTCTCTACTTTCCCAAGTTTGAATTCCCCATGGTCAGCCATGGTCTAAAAACGTTTTAAAGTGTTGTGTTTTGAGTTGTGCCTGGCCTTGTTCTGCCTGGGTTTCCGGTCATCCCTTTATCCAGTGTATCGGTGCTGCATATGTTATCAGCTTGCGAATCACTTTGTAACCATCTCAGTTATCAGCTTGACTGTTGCAGTATTACAGTGCTTATGCTTAAGGGACCCCTGTTTTTCTTAGTAATCACTTGCAAGTGCAAAAGCAGTGAAGCTGGTAGTTTTATTACAGTATGTTGTTACAAATGTTCTATTTTATTATTAGTTATTGTTGTTAAGCCTTCTCAAGACTTAATCCGTAGTACTTCTTAGTACTTCATGTATAAATTAAAGTTTATCGCAGATCTATACCTGTAGGATAAATAATATCCACCTATTCAGTTTGCTGCTATTCTGGGTTTTAGCCAAAATGTGGGGTCTTGGAATGCTCATAGATAAGAGGAAATTATTTGTATATACTCAGGGATAGTTCTGATATGATCCATTTAAGAATTAATGAACAGTGTTTTCCTTTTATCCTAATTTAGACCCATATTTTACTCTGACCCAATGTTCTACTCATGTCCTTCTGTTTTGAAAAAGAGACTATGAAAGCTCAAGAAGTGCAGTCACCTATGTAGGGCTCCAGGAGTAAGTTGTGGAGTTTTACCTTTGCCTAGTTCTCTTGCTTTCCAGTATGGAATTCTTTATGTGTCTGTTTTACTCTTTGTATGTGTTTCAGTTTGTGTGCACACATGTAGACATGCATGCATGAGAAACATATAGCCGTGCAAAAAGGAGCATGCACGTAGCCAAGAGTTATATTATGTAAGTAAAGGTACAGTGGATTTAAAAATAAATATGCCATTTATAGACCTAGGAGGGGTCCACAGAATGTGATTAAGAGGGCATTTTTGAACACTCTGGGTTTTGCTGATCCAGATCCCATATTAAAGACTGTTCTATTAGCATCTCTCTGGCTCACTTCTGAAAACAAACAGTCCCTTCCTTGTGAAGGTTTTTTGAAATATAATAAAAGTATTAGAATATGTGCCTCCAACTGTTCAAGAGCTCCTGGTTTTATGACATAGAGGACACACACACACAGACACACACACACACACGCAAAGACACAGTGATCCAGGATAAGTGTGTGTCAGTGGCTGTGAGGTAAAACATTCTGTGTGGTTGTTGAAAATGAGGTAGAAAGAAAGTGGAGCATGAATGAGGTGGCCTGCAGTGAGCCAGGTGAGGCAGAGTTCCTGCCGGGGAGTCTGGGTGTTAAGTTGATGTGTAAGGTCAAAGGGACTTTGGTTTGGCAGAAAGGACAGGCAGCATTTCCTCCCCACAGGGCTGAACGGGTGGTTGGGGAGGACAGCAGGAAGTAAGCTCCATGGATTAGGAATGGTGGGCAGGATAGATGGGCTGGTTCCGCAGTCCTGAGCATTTCGAATGAGAAGAGTCCTCAGCAACAACCAGTCATCTGAAAAATCTCCAAAGGAGCCTGTGTGCTGGTAACTTGTTCATGTGCAACTTGTCCAGTGTGAAAAGCCGAGTACCTGTTCGTAGGAACAAGAAGAATGCCAAAGTCATCTTTGGGAAGTCTTTAAAGTTTTGGTTAGCGTGCTGTTCTAGGAGGGAGGATCAAGAAGCCCTTCAGTCAGTGTAAAGCAATGAATATCTCATGGCAGAATCTCACAGTAATTAGAGCCTTGATTCAGAACAGACCTGGCACACCCAACAGAACAAGGCAGGAGCTTGCTGCAACATCAGAGGGATGCCTGCTTAGGACACACACACACACATAGACACGCATGTGCGTGCGTGCTCACACACACACACACACACACACACACATGGGAAAACAGCCTACAAATAGAAGAGGAACATTCTTACATCAAATCACATGCCAGCTGAATGAGTAGAATATAAGTGTGTCATCAGCATCAGGAAGGGGGTACCTCACCACCAAATCTAAACTGGGAGATTAAGCGTAAGAGTTCATGCCCCTTGTCACACTGTTCTGAGCATGGGGAGGTGCATCTTGGTGTCTGGCAGGATCCTTACGCCAAGGAAGGGTTTTACTCTTCCTAGAAAGAACTGGAAGCTGTTGTAGACCTCCTGGAGTGCTTAAGACCCAGGGCGCTCAGCCTCATTTGTAATTCCTGGGCTGGTTTCAGAATTAATCTCCCTTTTTTTCAAGGTCAGTGGAGCTGTGCTGACTCTTTCTGGCTGTTCACATTGCAGCAGCTCAGTTGGTTTATGGGCCTTGACCTGTGCTCATTTGTCCTTTTACACTGAGTTCACTTGAAATAAGAAAAGTATAATGTTTTGCTTTTCTGTAGTATTTGGTTTTTGTTTTGTTTTTCCTTTAGACTGTCCTGAGCTAGAGTAACTGAAAAGCAAGATGTAATTCTTGGAATATAAGCCTTTAGTAATGTAAGGCACAATAAGATAATTAGGTCTTTTCTGTGTCCCATATTTAATTGTTATAATCTAGTATCACAATATTTAAATTAACTCAAAACAGCTCAGTGAGTCCATGGAGGAAGAAAATGAAGTGTTTATAATTTTTTCATATTATCAACTTGCCACATGATAAAATATTTATCTCTAAGAGTTAGTAAATACTAGAAATTACCTTCTCGGTGTTATTATGTTATGATGATAATTAAGTTCATCACATCGGCAATTAAATAAAGCCAATGTCATTTAAAGACTACAGACTTACCTCTGCCAACTGGTGTAGTGAATTTAGAAACAATTTCCCCTTTTTAAAGGTTTTTCCCCCCTAAGATGCTCCAAAATATTTACCCTTATCCATATAAAGGACATAGATAATAAAAAGTATAAAATATCAATCTCCATTGTTTTTTACCTGGAAATAATTGCTGTCCACATTTTAATCCATATCCTTCCAAATATATGGTTCATGCACTTCATGGTAGACTTTTTAGGATATACCAAACAGGAGCAACGTAGAATCTTGGAGAGCTAGGGAACCCTGAACACATGGTACAGCCTTTTACCCACGGAAGAGCGTCTTCCATACTACCTTCACTGACTATCTTCGCTGTTTGCGAGGTTTGGACTCTCCTGTCCTGTTTCGGCACATTTCCCAGTGTCCCAGGTCAGCACAGATTTCCCTGAGGATGGAAATTCGTAATTTTTAATGCTTCAAATAATTTTCACGGTGACAAAAACTCATCTCTTGTACTTCTGCACGGCTGTCCTTGAGGAACAACATCCGGCTTGTTTATAGCATTTTTTATACCACAAGTCTTAAATATTTGAATGTATGTTTCCAGTTTCTCCCTGGCGCCTTCCCTGGTAAATGCTGCTTCTGCCTCCTTCTTCCTGTTTATTCTTGGTGGCTCTGCAACCAGAAATGCATGGCAAGCATTGTGTGGCAAAAGTGCTAGGGGCCGTCCCTAATTTGTACTCATTATCTGAGAGGGAAACCTCTCTTTTGGCCCAGGAGTTTATTTTTGGCTCATTTAGTCAGAAAACATTTTCTTGAGATTGTCTTTGGCCCCAGTTTGGTGAAATCATGCGGAACACTTATCACCTGATTTATTACCCCCCCTCAGATCTTGGTTCTCACATCCTTAGTGGAAAGGGATAGAATTTGAGGGCTAGGTGTTTTTCTATTTTTAATTTTTAAACTACGCATTTATTATTTTTAACTGACAAAATTATATATCTCTGGAATACAATAGGATATTTTTAAAAATATATAACTTGCAGAATGGCTGAATCAAGCTAATAAAATATGTATTACGTTGCATGTATGTGTGATTGTTTTTACCCATTCTTTCTCTGATTCCATATCTTGGATATGGTAAATAGTGAAAACTGAGTGTTTTAACTTGGCTTATTTTATTTTTCAAAGGCAAGGTTGTAAAAATATTGCTTTTCTATTGTGTTTTATGTCACCTTCCTTCTCAGTGCTCAATCATTTCTTTTTCTTGTTTGCATCAGTATGTTGAATTAGCCCTTTTGGAGATGGGATTAGAGATTTTACTGGATCCCTGTTATATCCATCTCCGCCATCAGTTTGCTAATGGAACCCAAATTCAGGTAGTAGTATACCAAGCCAAATAGTTTCTCCAGATTCAGAGTGGCTTCGTGGCTCTTATAGCCAAGAAAATGTGTGATAGCTGTGGGGGTTCTGGGACAGTTTAGTTAAAATTGTAGTGTTTGGAATTGTTGAAGGCATGTCAGTGATGTTTAAGGTACATCAGAATGACATTATAGCTTTGTCCCCTGATGTTGCATGAACAATTCCTTACCTGCATTCTTATGTTTAGACAGACATTAGTTGGAGTTCCTTTCAGTGAAGTTTTAAAAATATACATTCTAGCTGATACAGGTTGTTCAGAAAACTGTCAACCACCTTGGTTATCTTTGTCTGTACAGACTTCCTATTGTTCGTATTCCTTGAAGGATAAAGATAGAATAAGACATCATCACATTATTCAGTGTCTCTTGCCCAGTACCAAATGAGACTTTTCGGATATCGGAAGGCTTTTTGTTCTTTTTAATTTTAATTTTTTATTAGTACATGTTTGCAGAATAAGGATTCCATTCCTTAAGGCTTGTTGGTGCATGTATATAACATATCATAATTCTTTTTTTTTGGTACCAGGGATCAAACTTAGGCTCTTGCACTTGCAAGGCAGGCGGCAGAACCACTGAGCTAAATCCCCAGCCCAACATACCATAATTGTTTGTTGAATGCATTTAATAAAAGAACCCTATATGTCCATTAATTCATCCTAAGATTTGGTTTAGTGCAATTTTAATTAGTTTGATACAAGGTTTTGCTTGACTAAAACTTGCAGATTCCTCAGATAAGCAGGTAAATTGGGGTCTTTATGTTCATCTCCAGGCTTTCTTATTCACTGGGAGGACTGAGAAGAGTTAGAAAATGTCTTACACCCAAGGTTATAGTTTATCACTGTGAAAGAATATGGAAAAAGAACAGTAAAGAGGAGATTTATGAGACAAAGTTCGGAAGGAATCAGGTGCAGAACCCAGGTGCCTGCTTGTGGGAGAGTCTTGCGGGTCCACCACGGTTAATTCTCCTTGCAGTGACGTGTGGCAGCACACACGAAGTGCTGTCAACCAGGAGAGCCACCCAAGTCAGAAGTGACTGTGAGAGGCCCTGAGGGACTATGGCTCCAGGAGTAGACCTGAGCGTCTGTGCGCACGCCAGGAAAGGAGGCCGCAGGACTCTCTGGAGAAGCTACATCCCTGGCCGGGCCTCACCTTTTAAAAGTCCCACCACTTCCTCGCACTGTGGACCACACTTGCATCCCACGAAGCTTTTCAGAACACATTCAAACCACATCCAAAACATAGCAGTCTTTTCTCAGGGTCGGTTTCTACTAGCCTGAAAATCTTTAGCATATTAATGGGACTCCCATTTTAAAATGAAAAACAAAACAAAACAAAACAAAACAAAAAAAAAACCCCAAAACTGCAGTCCATCATTTAAAAATATTTGAAGTAAGAAGTAATATTTCTTGAATAAATTTGCCAGGTGTTAGTTTGTCCAGGGGGAGAAGCTCTGATTAAAATCTTTTTCGACTGCCACTGTTTTTCTGATCTGGCCTTTGGATAAAGACCACATTTCTAAGATAATTCCATGGGAATGTATTCTGGTAGGCAAATTATTGTCCATATCAGTTTGTTATTTCCTTGGCTAAATTGAAAGTTACGGAGTTTAATTAAGACTGAATAAAAATTATTCTTTCAAAAACTTTACCGATGGGGGGAGGCAAATTGCTGTGTGTCTAGAAATACATTTCAGGGACCAGCATCCTCTCTCACAGACTTCTTTTCCAGCATCAGCCCCCAACTTCTGTTTGATCTTTTGGCTGCCTGTGGAAATTGCATGTCAGTGAACAGAGAAGCTTGGCATCTGTGCCTTTATAGGGTGAGAAGCGGAGTTAAAGGAAACTTACCGTCTCTCAGTGTTTTAGATCGTATATAACCATAGCAGTGAATGTATTCAAGAACTGCTTAAGACTTCATCATTGGCATTTAGAAGTTGCGAAATGTATTTAAAATTGAATTCAGCACCCGGGATCAAACTCAGGACTTTGCACTTGCAAGGCAGGCATGGCGCTGCTGAGCTACATCCCTGGCCCCTAGGATGATGTTTTAGGAAAACTCAGTGCAAATGGGTTTCTGCAGTATTTCATGGACTTAGCCTCCCCCTCTGGGGAAATTATTCTTATGGAAGAAGTTGCTTTTGTGTGTAGAGCAAGGACTTTGCTCTGGGACTGTCCAATGGACCTCTTCCTTCTCCCCGGGAAAGCTCAGTGTCTTTCTGTGACCTGCTCTCATCACAATATTGTTTATTGAATTCCACAATTTATTAAATTCTGTCCATTCTATTTTTGTAAAACACGAAGCCCTTTTTCTTGCTTTATTTTTTAAATGTTTCATTGCCTTATGAAAATGTTTAACCCCCAAACCACCCCCAGATTACCTATACTGTATAAGAACCCTTAAAACTATACTCTGGCCTACTTTTCTATTTTAAACTTAAGTATCTTTTCCACATTAAAAACAAAACTGAAATAAAATTGCATTTCTCTGTTCTGTTAAACAACAACAACAACAAAAAGACAGCATTGGCAGAATGTTGCTGATTGGTTAGATCTTAAGATAAAAAACAGGAGGGATTAAAGATTTGCCTTCTCCTTTTTGATGTAGATGAATAGTGAGTAGGGTTTCATTCACAGAGAAGGACGTGCATTGAGAGGGAGAAGGTTTGCGGACAGCATGGTGTGTTCCAGACGTGGTAAGCTGGAAGTGACTCTGAGAAGCCGGAAGGGAAATATTCAGTGGACAGCGAAGCTGGAAACTGGAGGAGAGTCCTGGGTCATAGGGCTCTGAGAGCATCTTCCTGTAGCTGACAGTCACTACAGCAGAAGACTGGCTGGGAGGAGCATTTCCTAGAGGTTCACACTGCGAGTCTGACCGAGCCAACCCCTCTCTCAGTGCCCTGCGTACGATGGTTCTATCGGCTGTCGTTGGCAACAAGGAAAAACTGATCAGCTCACGAACACCAGGGGTTTTCCCATCTTGGCTCTGTGGAAATGACAAAACATTTCTGTGGTAGTATTAAGAGGACACAGTGTGTGGCTATGAGTGGTAATTAAAGTTTGTTCACATGGTGGAGAACTGAGGGAACTTATGAACGAGTGTCAGAGGACCCTGACACTTGAGTTATAAACAGAAAGTAACTAAAGGAATCATAATTGTTGTCATCTGATTCTCGAAGAGGGGAAGGAAGGGCAAGGGGTAGGAAGAAAGGAAAGTGGGTGGAGGGAGCCAGGGAAGGAAGGAGTTTTGTAAATGGCTTTTGTTCTGATCACAAGTAAGGGGAACAGAGATGGTGTCAGAATAAGTCAGAAAGCCAGAAAAATCACCTAAACGGTGAAGAATCCCAGTTGCCTTGGGCTCAGCTTTCCCTCCCTGTGCCAGTACTGTACAGTACAGGAGAATTTAGGGGTCAGGAGTTTCACAGTGTGGCTTGGCACAGTCAAAGGCCAAAAGATGATTAATTCTAGATGTGGATAATTCTGGAAGGATAAGTAATACCCAGAAGATTGGGAGTTATTTCCTCAATCTGGCCAGAAGATTCCCTCTCTTGTTTACCACATATAATGATGCAAGGAAGAGTGCTTTTGAGGATATTGAACACAACACTCCCAATCACTGATAATATATATTTTCCTTTGCTTCATTCCTCTTCCTTTAAATAGGCTTTATATTTAGAGCACTCTTAGTTTCATAGCAAGATTGAGGGGACAGAACAGGCGTCCCACATACTACTTGAACCCCTCAGCCTCTTTCCTTAAAAACATCCCAAATGTGATTGGTACCTTTGTCCCCATTGATGAATCCACATCAGCACGTTGCTATCATTCACAGCCTGTGGTTTCCATTAGGACTCATTCTTAGTGTTGTGTGTCCTGGAGATTTGGACCGATGTTTAATGACAGGCACCCACCATTATAGTGTTGCACAGAGCAGACCCACAGCCCTAAACAGTCCTCTGTGCCCTGCCTGATCACTCCATTCTCCCCCGTAGCTCCTAACAACCACTTAGCTTTTTACTGTCTCCATAATTGTTGTCTTTTCTAGAATGTCATATACTTAGAATCATAGTATGTGTAGTCTTTTTTTTGTTGTTGCTTTGTTTTGCTTTTGTTTGTTTGAGACAGGGTCTCATTGTGTAGTTGAGACTGACCTGGAACTCACTGTGTAACCCAGGCTGGTCTCAAACTCACAGTGATCCTCCTGCCTTGGCCTTTCAAGTGCTGGGATTACAGGCGTGCGCCACCACGCCTGACTTGAATGTGTAGTCTTTCAAGATTGACTTCTTTTTTTTGGTACCGGGGATTGAACTTGGGTCCTCGCACTTGCAAGGCAGGCCACCGAACCGCTGAGCTAAATCCCTGGCCCCAAGATTGACTTCTTTTGTCTTGAAGGTATAGCCTTTTAAGATTGACTTCTTTCACTTAATAATATATTTTT
Source organism: Fukomys damarensis (assembly GCF_012274545.1). NCBI lineage: Eukaryota > Metazoa > Chordata > Mammalia > Rodentia > Bathyergidae > Fukomys > Fukomys damarensis. Next base: position 11,671,141 of record NW_022900913.1, read on the forward strand.
AAGTTTTCTTCATGTCTTTCTATGCCTCAGTAGCATAGCTTTTTAGCTTTTAGCTTTGAATAATACAATTCCAGTGTCTATATACAAGTTTTATTTATTCATTCTCCCATTAAAGTACCTCTTATTTCATTCCTATTTTGAGCAGTTATTAATAAAGCTATCATAAGTTCTATATGCAGGCTTTTGTGCATTTGTACACTTTTGACTCCCTTGGGTAAATACCGAGGAGTGCAGCTGATACATCAAGTGATAAGAGTATGTTTAGTTTTGTGAGAAATCTCCAAACTGACTTCATACCATTTTGCATTTTCAGGGGCAGTGAATGAAGGATTGCCGGTCACTCCACGTCTGTGACCCCCTTTGGTGTTGTCAGTCTCCTGGCACTTTGGTCACTCTAATAGGTGTGCAGTGCTCTCTCCTTTTGTTTTACTATGCATTTTCCTAATTTGGTTCATTTTTTCACGTGCCTATTTTCCACCTGAGTTGTTTCTGTACAGGAGCAGCATTTTTAGCAAGATGTTAAACTACAAGCTTTGAAAGAGACATGAAGGCATAGTAGATATGACACAACAGACTCTAAGCCATCTGGAGATTTGTAAAACGAAGTTTTATAACTTTTCTTCACTACTAATGGCTGAACCTAGTACCGTTAGACTGAGCTACACCTTCAGAAATTTTTTTTTTTTTTTTTAAATTTTGAGGCAAGATCTTGCTAAGTCTCTGTTGCCCATGCTGGGCTCACATGTGTGTGATCCTTCTGCCTCAGCTTCCTGGACTGATGGGATTGCACACTTGTGGCGCTAGACTCAGCTCCAGTTTTATGACTCTTACGTCACCCGCTGCAGAGAGATTAAAAAGCAGCTGCGTCACTGAGGGTAGGAAGAGAAGGTGTGAAGTTGCATGTCTTCAGCTGTCAGTATGACATGGACTTTCTTCCTCAGTGCACAGGGGTCGGGGTGCTTGCCCTTCCCTTCAGGGCTGTTGAGAAGGCTCCAACTGAGCAAACGGCTGTACTCCCTGAGATAGGAGGGGACAGAGAGATGAGATTTTTTTCTTCTGTTTAGAAAACTTCTTTCCTGGATAGCCACTATGGTGTACACAGCAAAGGAGAATTTATGGAGAAAAGGACCTTTGAAGATTCCCTAAGGACCCAGTATGAGCCTCCCCTATGCAGGACCCAGGGTCCAGATGGTCTGAGATGTTGTCAGATGGGTTCCTCTGGGATGGACCAGTTCTTAGCATGGAAAATGTAGTCCATGATGAGATGTTTGAAAGTGTTACCTACCTACAGCAAGTCTTAAATTCTGAGTCGCAGTCTCTAATATGCTCAGGCTTTAGTACTGAGAATGTGATTTGCTTTTAGAAATTAGTAACTTATCTTCTTCTATTCTTCATCTGTTAATAGTGAGAAGAAACAGTCCAAGCCATGCTTTTTCAATGGGTTTGTTATTCTCAGAAAGGTGAACTGAAAAGGAATATCTTTAGGGAGTAAATGGGAAATACCAATAACCCTGTTCTGTATTTTGTGCCACATAATTTCATTGGTGGGATTGAAGGAGGTAGAATAATTGGTTTTTGCTAAATCATAGAGCAGAAATCAACAGATTCAAGTTGACATTGAAAGTCAAGTTTTCAAGAAATTACTGGCATTCATGAGCTCAGAATATTAATGGCAAATGTGCTTAGGGAACCTGATACTCTCTCCATGCAGCCTGGCAGAGGCCTCTATTTAAATCTATTTAAATGTATCTACTCTGATTATACAGACCCCAAACGAGCCAGTGTGCACTTGGAGGGCCCGGTGGGTAGCAATGGGTCAGTGTGATTGGTGTGAATCTAGCTAAAACGTGGGGGAAATCGGTTTGTTTGATTACTTCGCGGTTTACACAAACTCAGAAAGTGTGTTTGGGTAATTCTTCTGTATAGCTTTTAGAGATGGCATATATTAGAGGAGCTCGTGGAAAAATGTTGATTGAAGAGAAACTAAAAAATTTATTCTTATGAGTGGTAGACAGAAGAAAAACTTCTAGGGGATAAACAGGAGGAAAAGGCACATGCACTTTTTATTAGCTTACAGAGCTAAAATGATTTGCAGATGGTTGGCTGAGGATTTCACATAAAACATACTTATATACCTGGGCTTTTTTCCCCCTCACTTATTTTAATAGCAGAAGCATCCTTTTGCTTGTGAACTATTTATTCTAATGGTAATAAAAATGCTAAGGCACCACCTCATTATGCTCGATAGCAAATGACTTCTAAAGAGTCTTAGCTTGGTTTGAAGAGTTGTGTCTTAATGACCAAGGCAGCCACGTCTAACCAGACATTTGGAGGAGTTATGTGAGTAGCATACACAGTAAAATAGTCATCCCCACCGACCCACAGATGTCAAGTTCTGATGGGGGATTCTGGGACATCCTGGGTTTCACACAAGGGCTTTCGGAGGTGGAGTAATTCTTGCCACTCTGTGTAGGACTTGGTTTACATATCTTTAAGTCGACTGAGTCATCACACAGTTTTCCATTGGGATGTGATGCTCTGCAGCTTGCTTTATCTTGGGCAGAAGGTTCTAGTGGTGAGGAAGAAAGTCTGGTGACTTAGGAAGAGAGACTAAGTAGGGTGTAAAATTATTTCATGAGGATGCGGGCAGATATTTCTCCTGTGGTTTACATACATTCATGCAAGGAACCATTCTCCTACTAACTCTCTTAGGTTTTTCTTTAAAAACTAAAGAGTTTTATAAAGAAATAATATTTTGATTATTTTCTTTAGCAAGTGGCACTCTTCCTGTAGCTGTTATTTTAAAAAAACTTAAAAAAAAACAATTAATGTCACAGAAGGAGCCTGCATTTACTATGTTTATGGATTTTTAGGAAATACCAAGTTAGGGGAGACTGATTTCCTGGTTGTAATGATCATGTTTCTTATGGTAGCTTTTTCAAAAGGACTTCATTATCCATTTATTACATGTCCAGAGGCAAATTAACAATTCTGCTTGATTTACCATGGGCCTCTGGAGTAGACTGGGGAGGAACCAGTTTGGGGGGAGGTGAAGCCCCAAGTGGAAGTTATCCTTGTTTTAATCAACAAGGGTGATATTAGTAAAAGAGCCAGCCTGTGAGCTGGGTCAGTGTCAACTTTCTTTTCTTGCCCCCAACCATGTATTTATTGAAATGAAGGGACTCTTTTGAAAAATAAAACACTCAAAATATATTTCACTGATTGACTGCAGTTCTATGGAGGACAGTTTAGCTTCATTGATTGGCATTTTGGTTTACATATCTTTTAATGAACCTACTAGTAGGAAAGTAGGAGTGAATTTAGCTAAGAATTTGACAGTTTTGTTCCAAATTTGTGTGTCTGTTTTTTCCATCTTTCTGGGACCAAGTCTCTCTGCTTCTTCCTTTATTTAAAGCCTCCACAACCCAACCTCATCTCCCACGTGTAATCTGACTGCTTCTGTGACCCCTTACCTTTCCTTTCTCTACCATTGAGGCCAGCTGTCCCCAGCAGCTTTTCCAGGCTCAGGGTTAAATTTTAGCTAGTAATAGAAGAAATGAAGATAAAATAATTTTTTTTTTTTTTTTTGGTACCGGGGATTGAACTCGGGTCCTTGTGCTTGCAAGGCAGGCCTCCGAACCACTGAGCTAAATCCCCAGCCGGTAAATGATTTTTGTTAGTCTCACCCTGTTGTCTTACTTCATTCAGTCTGCTATAACAAAATGCCATAGACGGAGTAGTTATAAACAACAAGAATTTCTTTCTCATGGTTCTGGAGGCTGAGAGTCCTTAGACTTGAAGAGGATGTCTGTATGCTTGATTTCTGCTTATGAGGTTTCTCTGGGTTTCTAGACTCTCATTGTCTCATTGTATCCTTACAGGGTGCAAAGAGGGTGAGGAAGTTCTCTGGGGTCCCTTTTATAAAAGCACTTACCTCATTCATGAACTCTAGCTATGTCTTCATGACCTATTACCTCCTGAAGTTCCTGTCTCCTAATACTATCACCTTGGAGGAACAAGTATGTACCGTGGTTAGTCTCTAATAATCTTCGTTATGAAAAATCATTTTTTTCATAGAATGGGTTTTATAGATCATTCATATCTATTTGTAGTGCATTAAAATAAAAAATTTAAAAATATTAAATTTGCACATGTGTAAATACCGAATAGTTTCCCTAAATAAATGCATAAGATTCTAATAAGATTACTGACATTTAGAAATGGGAAGAAAGGAGCTAAAGGTGTAGGGAAGGTGGGATGGGTAGGGGAAGAGTAAAAAGGGAAAAGAAAAAAATGTGAGAGAATGAAAAGATGAAAATAAAGTGTTTTTAGATGGGGAGGGGAGGAGGGGGTGAAGGGAGGGCAGAGGTAAGGGGAAAAATGAGAATCAAGACTTGTCATGTAGAGGTACAAGATCCCAACAATGAATGTAACTGTACTGTATCCCTAAAATGTACCAATAAACTCAATTAAAGCTGAAAAAAAATATTAAATTTGGGGGACATAAAACCATCATAATCTTGGTTCACCCAATTTTAAGATTTTTGTCTCACTTTATTTCTTTCCATTTCTATCTGTATATGCATTTGCACCAAGAAAATAATGCATTTAAATACATCTTGGCTGATGCACCATCCGCCAGTGAGTTGTGGGTGTAACGATGCCCTGTACCGCCAGTTCTCCAGCATGACTCTCTGAAAAATATGGACGCTCCATTCTCCCACGACCATGCTAGTCTCCCACTCGATGCCCCTTGTACTCAAATATAGTTTATTTTATTTTAATTGTTTTCTGATTTTTTATATTGTTGAATGCAGGAAACAGTTATATGGTTCAAAAATTAAAAAAATATATATTTAAAAACATGTAGTTAGAAGCATATTGCTCATATTCCTATTCCTAAACGTAAGCATTTTTATGACTTTCTGGCTCGCTCTTGTTTCTTTGTGGAAAATCAGTGTGAGTGTGGATTTCCTTTCTTCCTTCTTAAATGAAAATATAACAGTTTATATATACTCATATAGAGTTTTTTTTCCGCTTAATAATATATCCTGGAAATCATTCTTTATTATTTCTTAGAGATGTTTTAAAAATGGGGACTCATTTAGTTGGCAGGTAATACTCTTCAAGGAATCATGGACCTGAATTAAACATCTGAATAGATGTATTATTATACTGTATACCAGTGACTGGGCTTCATTTAATTTAAAAAAAATCTTCCTGAAAGAGTTAAGATATCATATGATAGTGATGCATGCATATCCATGGTGATAGCAGCACAACTACTAAGAACTAAATCTTGGAAGCAGGCTCTGTGTCCATCAACAGATGAGCAGACAAAGAAAACATGGTATATATATATATTTATATACACACACAATGGAATACCATTCAGCCATAAAGAGGAATACATTTGAGTAAGTGTAGAAAAGTGGAGGTATTTTGAGATCATAATGCTAAATGAAATAAATCAGACACAGAAAGTTAAATATTGCATGGCTTCTCTTATATGAGAAACCCAAATTATAAATAATTTAAGAAGCAAGATAAAATGGGGGACATTTTTGTTGGGAAGGAAAGGAGATCAGGGGTAAGGATGTGGAAGATGAGGAAGGAGAGGGGGAAATAAAAAGGATAAAGATGTGATGTATAAGTGAAGCAAATCCTCATGGTGAATGTACTTATTACGTTTCACAAACATATACTAGTTGAAAAGAAAAAAATAATAAATTAAAATTACTTAAAATACATATCTTCAGTTAATTACATAGTATTATGGTTCCAAATCATTTTCATGTAGCTTATATATGATATAGGTGTGAATGTACACTTACCTCCATATCTTGGCTATCTTATTTCACAAATTAATGAATGGACATTTAAAAAGTATAGGAGACATTTATGTCATGGCTTATCAGACTTTGCTGTGAACACTGTTCTGCAGCTGAAATGATAAATGATTTTTAGCCTCACACGGTTGCACACACATAATTTAATATTTCTGTAATATTACATTAACTGCTAGGGTATATGTGATCATATGTTCTCTCCTTTTAGACTAATAACTATCATTACTCATTTGGCACAATTTCAGCACATCTGAAGAGCCAGCTATTTTCTAATTCTAGCTTTTTATTTCCTAAATCACAAATAACTCCTTGTAATGTTAGTAGACCTGGAGCAGAGAAATAAATTTCAGAATCCATACGGCCTTTTGCAAGTTTGATTTGAACAAATCTAAAACATTCCAGACTGCAGATTCCCTCTCTGTTTTTTAAAATCATAAGATATCCTGAAATACGAACAAGGTTATTTGGTTTCATGTTAATGTTCCTATGGTTTTTATGCCCCATTATACAAACAGGAGTAGTGTTCTGCATTCAGAATGCAGAAAAGCTGGATTCCGGAGCTCAAAACAGGTTAGAGGATGGGTCTTTTTCCAGCTTCCTTTTTCTTATGTTAAAGAATTTTCAGGTTCCTGAGTAGTACAATCTAAATATAGGTTTAATGGCTGTCCATTTGTGAGTAATGCAGGAGAACATCGACCTTGGAAGAGAGTCATTTTCTTCCAGTGGTTCCAAAAGGAAAACAGCAATCTCAATTTGGTTCAATAATCATTTATATTGTTTTTAATATGTAATAGGTTTTGAGGCAGGCACTGGCAATCTATTGATGAATAAAGCACATTCCTTGCTTGTGTGAGTCATGTAGGAAGGGCTAAATTATTCACTCAGATTTGTATCTTCATGAAACTGGGGATGTGCAAGGAGAAATTGCTGGTTGATTACCTGGAATTTGTCAGGTCACGGTCTATGGTCCACTTACCGTTCATGTGCACTGGAGAGGTAAAAGACTGACCTCAGGGGCAAGGTCGTAGTGTAATGATGGTTATTCGGCTTCTGAGTCATAGATGTGATACATATTTCTTTTAAAGTCTCCCAACTGTTTTTGAAATGGTCCTCATTCTTTAATAGACGCAGGGAATAAAGGAAATGGCTCTGCCAAGTTTGCATCTGCTGTGTCCTGTGCTAGCAGTTAGACTGCCCTTGCTTGTCCGACCGTGCTTGTCATTTATTTTAGGAAGACAAACCTCAAATGTACTCACTGGACATGCTCTTAAGTTGTTATATGTAGCAGTCAAAAGCATTCTTTTAAAAAATAATCATTCCATAAGGCCATCTAATTATCCTGTAAGGGCCTCCTGACAATGACTGCTTTTCATTGTCCAGTTTTATTTTACAGTTGCTCCTCGAATGTTATTGAGAAATATGGTAATGCCAGCTCAGCATTCTGTTGGTGGAGCCTCTACATCACACACATGTATGTGTAGGATGTGAGGAGGATGTGAGTGCAGAGTTTGGTTGCCAGTAGGGAAATTAAACAGCCTAACAAAAGTCAATTCCAGCCATGAAATATGTATTGTGCCCCTTTATTACTTAAGAGCATAGTATACTGTTAGCTACTCTTTTGTTTGCCACATAAAATCCTATGTCCTTCATCAGACCTCATTCTTTTCCCCTTACCTTATTTATTGAGTTTTGGCTTAGGAGATCAGAGCATATCTCTTCTAGTGGACCCAAGTAAGTTCTCTCCGCGTTTTGCTAGGAAAGGCGGATGGAATTCTCTACGTATAGAGAAGGCAAAAACAAGCTCTTGGTGGAGGGGCAGCTCCTATGTTCTACAGATCCCGTGGGGGTCGAGGTGGTATCTCTTTGCCTTCCTTTTTTGAACTGTCACAGTTAGGAAGACATGAGTGTATTTCTCTTAGCTTTGTCACCCTGGTTCCCTACTTCCCACTGTACACATCATGGGTTTGTCATCATCATGGTTCATGTACCAGGTTTTCGAAGTTAATGTGAGCTTATCTTATGAAATACCATAATACTTTATTAACTGATAGATTAGCTTATAGTTTAGAAAACAAAATTAGGCATGGTGGATTAATACGACTGATTAGCCCCATGGGTCAGTATTTCAATATAGACAAGACAGCGATCCCCCTCCAGGACACCCATTCTAGTGGATGACTTTATCAACTAATCAGGGAACCACCAAAGCACTGTGAATTCATCTTCTAAAATTTTTGTTATCTCTTGGCTGTAGGAGTCATGTCCCTGGATTGTTGAACACTCTGAATCCAATGCAGAGGAAAAATTCCCTTGGCTGCTGCCATTCCAGAAGATGGTGTTCTGAGGCTTTCTTCTTAAAGGAAAGCTTTTCACTTTCTTATTTTGAGGCTGCAAAGGGTAGAGTCCTGCTGCTTCTTGTGATGCCCTCAGGCCATCTTTTCTGTTCTGTTCCTAGACCCCTACAGCCAAGAGAGAAGGAAGCCTGGCTACTGCTACCCCTGGCAGCAGACCTTGGTATCATCTGCATGACACTGGTTTTAGGCCCATAAAGAATGGAAGAGTTGTGGGACCAGGAAGGCTTCCACCCACATATCAGAAGGCCTAGAAGTCCAGGCAGGGAGCTCCAGAAAGGGCAGTGTGTGAAGCTCTGAGTGTGAAGCCAGAGGTACAGTGGAGACCTCAGAAGGTTTGAGAAGTCAGGAGCATGGATCATCTGAGGAAAGCTGAAAGCAGAGAGCAGAACTGGCCCCAAAGAGAAGCCATGGGAGCTACAAACATCTGCAGTGCCATAGGGGCAGAGCCACACAAGCTTTTTGGAGTTCACAACTTGCCTCAGATTGCCTTGGATGTTAGACATGGACCTACAGGATTTAATGTCTGCCCTGATGCATTTTGGTCTTGCTTTATTCCCATTCCTCGTTATCCCCTGGTTTGTAAATTTTGGAATGGAAATGTCTATCTTATGCCATTGAATATTGGAAGTGTTTAACTTTCTTTTCTTTTGTACATGGCCTCACAGCTAGGAGTTTCCTTTAAATCTCAGAGGAGACTTTGGGCTTTTCAGCAGTGTTTATACTGTTCAGACTTTGGCAACTCTTAGAGTTGGACAAAATGCCTTTTGTGTAAAGGAATGTATAAGAGTCTTTGGGGAAACCAAGGGTGAAATATGGTTTGGGTCTAGATGTCCCCCCAAAGCCTCATGTGGTCATAGGTAGGTGAATCTAGAGTGTGTGATGCTGGGATTAGGATATGTAATTACTGAAACACTACCTGTGAGTGATTGGTTTGACACCATCCTAATCCCTGTAGTCTGAATGAGATAAAAGGAGCAGAAGGACACTGTTAAGGTCCCTTGTTGCCTTTGCTACCTCGTGGCACACCATTTTGTTTCTCTTCTGTGAGGCCTGTTTGCCATCCCTGCCCTGGAGTCAGCTGACTGTGGACGGAAACTCTACAAACTTTGAGCTAAATAAACCTTTCCCCCTTGGGAAAAAATAAATTTTTTATTATCTCAAATTTTCCTATAGTTATTCCTTCATATTTGGTGAAGACTATAGAATAGTTTTAGTATGCCAGCATTTGAAATTTAACAGATTTAATATACACACCCACACACACATCTGCACACACAGATTAAAATGAATAATAGTGATATTGAAGTGTACAAATGTATTTCCAAGTGGATCATGGTTTCTTCAACTGAATGTCACTGCATGTTCGCCTATGTCAAGTTTTAATGATTTTACCTCCACCTCCCCTTTTATGTTGGTCTCTCAGCTTGTCGTCGATATATAAACAGATATTCATTGAATGGTTATGTCTGGCATCATGATAGATACTCTTGGGATGAAACTCATATTGTTTTTTACATGTTTGGAGTCTAGTCCCGAAGACAAAATGTACAGTTATGAAGTATATGGATATGTTTGGCAGTTCAGAGAAGGAAAAGATCTATAAGGGCTTTAGAAATGATAGAAATCCTCTTGCAGAGTAGATGAAGTTTAGCTAAGCCTTGAATGTCGAGCAGGATTTATACGTGCCCTGTTGAGTATGGCAGCTGCTAGCGACATGTGGCTGTTGAGCACTTGTAATATGACCAGTGTGAATCAGAATGTGCTGCAAGTGTAAAATACACAATGGATTTCAAAAACTTAGATGTAGCCTTACATTTTTTATTAACTACACTTTTAAATTATAATACTATGGATATAGTATGTTAAGTAAAATATAATTACTTTCACCTTTTTAAACTTTTAAAATATGGCTGCCTGAAAATTTAAAATTGCATGTGAGCCTTACATTTTCTGGCTTTGATCGTACTTCTGCTGGATACAAATGTGTAGCTAGGACGGAGCATGGCAAGTTAATTGGGTCAAGTGACACATAGGGGAACGAAGATGGACAGAGGCCAGTGGCACTAGGATGTGATCACAAAACAAGTTGGAAGCCAGGGGGAAGAAGCTTTTTGAGCACATTGTTGGTGACTCCTTCAGCTGCTCGGGGTGGTGGAAAAGCCAGGGCATTTCAGTGGGCCATGGCTTTGATTTAGAGGAGAGATCCGGGTTGGAGGTATGGATTGAGGAGATGTTACTTAGCAGTGAAGAGCTGAGACAGTTCTGAGATGGCGGAAGGTGAGGTGTGTGGGGTTTCTGAGCTCCTTCCCAGTGATGTGCGCTTGCCTCCTAGTCCGATCTGATGTTTGTACTCTCTGTTTAGGGAAAATTGGGAAAACTGATTACCTCTTGAGAAATTTCCCTTCTGTCTTAGCTTCTAAGGACTGGAAGGAACTGAGCTGGCTTTAGGGGAGCAATGGCCAGCAGATATGGGTGGGAAGGGCATAAGAGGTGAAGGAAGGCACCAGTGTGGGCAGCGAGTGTGAAGCAGGCTCAGTGGGAACTGGTCACTCATTCGTGTGAGTTAGGTGTGGCATATCACGCTGCACACATCACACAGTACACAAGGGGGAGTTATTACTTGCAGAGAGGCAGCAAAGGGCGATAGAAACCCAGGATCCACTGTGAGCTGTACCCACAAACTTCAGGAATGTTGTCCACAGTGATCCCAGGTAAGGAGATCACGGTGGCAAACTTTGGCAAATTGGGAAGCATCCTAGATTGGCGTTTTAGTTTCCTGTTTTATTCTGAAAGGACGTGAGGAGTTCTTCTTTTCCTAAGTCAACAATAGGCTATTTTAGGAGTTGGTCTAATATTTCATTAATATATATTAGCTTATAATTTAGAGAGGGAAATTAGGGGCACTGGAGTAATGAAATTGAGAGTCCCCCATGGAGATAATAAACCATGGTTTCAAAGAGTGAAACAAGAACATTTTGAATAATCTTGCTCTATTTGGATCATACAGAGCTTCCCAAGGTGAACCTCTTTGAAGGACAAAACTCATTTTGTTGTCTGTGTTCTGGAATCTGCTTTAAAACTTCATCCTAATTGCTTCATGGATATACCTCATTAACAAGTGTAGAAGAGGTAATAGCCAACATTCATCATCCAGGGCGCACAGGAAGTGGGGGCCAGGAGGTGCTCTTCGTCAGGCTCTTCCTGGATGTAAGGATGTAGCCGTGGGCCTTTTGCTTAACTGATACATCCCTTGATCTCCTTTCCTATGAAATGGGGCTGAAATGCCATCTACTTTTTGATAATGTTCTGATCATTAAGCCAGTAAATATATGAGGAGCTTATAGAACAGAATAATTCCCAGCACATTCCGAGAAGGAGTTTAATGTCCAGTCGTTCATGGACCAGTTAGTTATCTTCTTGGTATCTTGGAAAAGAGGAAAAAGGATAATTCATCTTGGAGAAGCAGAGTCAGAAGCTAGCAGGTGAGTTGCAGAACCAGCATTCATCTTAGCCTCAGTGCAAATCTCACACTCCTGATATTCTTAAGCACACTGGGTTAGTAAACTGTGACCTTCAGCCATGAGATCTAAGAATGATTTTTGGGGTTGAGCCTCACAGTTGATAGGAAGCACTAATTTGAACTCCAGTAGGGAAATGTTATCTGTCCACCAAAAATTTAAAAATCACACTTGGGTTACAGGCATTATATAACCAATTATTATCGTCGCATTTTGGATTTTATGAACCCAAGCATGGAAATTTGTTTTCTTTCTTACCGTCTGTATTTATATAGTATCTTTGATTGATTCTACGCCTGCAGAGACCGCAGGACTCACATCCTGGCATTTTCCTGAAGTGTTGCTGGGATGCTACCCTCACAAGTCTGTGTACCGTCTCCATTTCTGTTGCATGCTGGGATGGTCCCTCTGGGTGACATTTTGAGAACCAGAGATGTGATCGTTACCAGTTGGACACAGGGAATAGAAACGGGGTAGCGTGGAGAGCAGAGGAGGATGCTTACAGAAGTAGTGCTACACGCAGCCCTGTGCAGATTGCATGCAGTGTACCTTTTGGCAGCAGCCCGAGCCCAGCAGCTTCTGTGCAAAGAGGCCTAGGAGAATACATTCTGAAGATCTTTCCTGCTAAAGGATATTGGCTAAATTTGTTCAAATAGGAACAGTCTCCCAGATTACACTTTTCTTTCTACCTCTCAAGGGTGCTCTAAATAAAAATGTCCTCAAAAGACGTAAGCCTAGAAGCTTGGCAGGACTTTCAAAAGCAACTTTGAGTATTTTTATTTTTCCTTCAAGGAAGCTTGGAAAACTCATTTACGTCACTAAGCTGTTGGGAGACGGCTGGTGCCTGGAATGAAAATCATGTTACCAAATGGCTTCTGGGACCGGTTTAATGGGCTCTGGTAGCTGAGATGGTGTGATTGGTGACAAGGAGCCATGGTGATTTGGGGTTTGCCAAGTAAAAGTGAACCAAAAAATGGACTTCCAGGAGGTGCTGTTGAGGTACTGTGTTTAGGCCTGAGAAATTCAGGCTTCATGGGATTTTTTTGGTTCACAAACGCAGAAGTGGCGACTGGAAGCATTTCACTCACCTGGTGCCCAAGTTGATGAGTAGAGACAGATTCAGGGCCTCTGAAAACTTCTTTACTTATTGCATCATCAAGCTGCTTTAGACCTTTTTGTTGGTACAACTTGAAATTTAAAACAAGTTCAGATCTCTTTTTGGCAACTCTAATTTTTCTGCGATTTTCTTTCCTTTTTCCTTTTCTTTTTTTTTTTTTAAGCCTCACCCTTGGGCATGGCCTAGAGATAGCAAGACCTCCATTCCCTTACCCCTGCCTTGACCCTGACTCAGGTGCACATTTGCCTGCCAAGAGCTCATCCATCCTCCTACCCTGTATCTTGACCTCCCCTTCTGAACACTTGAAAGATTTCAGGACTTGACTTAAACGGTAGCATGCGATCAAATGTTAAAATGTAAATCTGGGCTTTGGGCCATACAAAACAGGATGAAATGGATATATATAATATATATATCCCCCCCCCCACTTTGTGATTGGGAGAAAGAGGCAGACAAAGTACCACACCAGGAACACCCTCCCTTTTACCCCTAGATGATTTTGTTGTGCTCAGGGCTGCCATAGAATTGTGAAAGCACTCCTGTAAGAGCTTGGTGAGAGCAAACAGCCTGCCCAGGCCTTGGTCCATGGGATCGTGTTCATTTGCATGTCTCTTGCTTTCTCAGAACATGTGCTTGACCGGGGAGGATCTGTGTTGCTATTGAATCTCTTTTCTTTAGTGATTCAACATCAGCTTTGCATAGTTCTCCTATCAAGGCAGAAAGCCTCCATGCCATACAGACTTGTTTCTACAAAGCATGGGAATAGTGTATTATTTATACATCGTTATCCCACTGGTACTCACCCTAAGAGTTTGTTCTATGTCCATTATATTGTCAGAAGCAGGAATTCTCTTTCTAATTTGGAAGGGATTTTTAGCAAGCATGAGAGGAAACTCGTACTCTGAATAGTTGCCCAGTTGCCCAGTTTCATACCATGCTCACAGCAGAATGGAGACTGTTGCTTCTGGGCATGCTTCCCCTTTGATCTTCACCCATTTATTTATGTTATTTAACTTATTTTCTGATATAAGATAAATCTTCAGCAAGTAATATTCCTATTCTGTGTTTTTAAAAGAAGTTCGCTTTATGGCTGTTCATTTTCCCCCTGGATTTGAGGATGGAATCACATTGTATGTACGTGTGCTAATGTGCACATGTGTGGTTCCTGTGCTTGTGACTGGTCCTGGGCTAGCAGTGGGAGAAGCTTGACAATCCTGTTAATTCCCAGCTTACATCTTCAGTGTACATCCTTATCTCTGTTAGTCCAGTGAGTCCCATTCCTTCCTGTATCTTCAGTCTTCATTCTCAGCTTATCTTGTCTACTTCATGGCATTTCTTAGTAACAAGGGAATTTATGAACATAAAAGAAGGCAGTAAACTTTGCAAGAGGAAGAAGAGTCCCACCTACATTTGCTGAAGGCCTTCTTGTCAGGCATTCTGACAGGGACTGTTTAGTTTGATGTTCACAGAAATCCGTAAACCATTATAATAGTAATATCCGCCCCCTTTTAGGAAATCCTTTGCTATGCCCTGTGCAGCCTCTGTGGGGTCGTCTGTTATTTCATCTCCTTCCTCTAGCTGTCATCTCACTGGATGAATGCTCTTGGCCATCATTGCCTGTTTTGGTGGAAACGCTTTCAGCCTCTGGCTCACAACACAAGAGTTCCTCTTCTTAACCTCTTGTGCCCTGATGCCCGTCCCTTGGGGCAGCCACTCATCCCTAGAAGCCTCAGCCCTCCAAGTCCTGTCCTCTGCTCATGTTATCATCTCCCCTTTAGCAGTCTCACTTGTTCTCATGTCTTCCACAAAGAGTACAGATTGGTCTCACAGACTCACAGATGTGTATCCCTGGTGTAGACTTCCCTGCCAGGTTCTCTACTCGTGTACCAGGAGCTGGTGGGATGAGACACCAGCCTCACCTTGGCTATTTCAAAATTCCTCAGCTCAGCGCATCTTAACTCAAGCTCATAATTCTTATCTCTGTATCGTATCCTCTGCCTTGAGCAGTAGCACCAACCTCCCACCTGGTACGTTAAAATCACTCTTGCTTTCCCCACTCCATTCTCTACATTGTGGCCTCCATGATATTTTCAAAGGCATGTCTGACCATGTAGTCCCTCTGCGTAAAACTAATTATTGATCCTAAAACAAGTGTCTTAGAATAGAGGTCAAAAACTCTTCTTCACACCTGCAGGTTTGGGCATTTTGATTCTGCTCTTCTTGGTCAGCTTCTTTTCATAGCACTTTCCTTGTTCTCTATACTGCTCCCTGCCCACTTGTCTGTTTCTATTTCTTGTGTGTACCATGCTCTTTCTCTCCCTAAAATTGATGGTCTCCTTTCTGCCATGGTTTTCCCTTTCATCATTGCCTTGTTAACCTCTATTCTGAGTCTTCTTAGACTCCCTGCTAAGTCAGCCCTCCTTGAGTATAGCTTACTGTGTCACTTACTGCTTAGTTGTAATACCTTGCTTGTGATTTTGCATTTATTCCCATAGCTAATGTAACCATTAAGACTTATGTCTTCTACTCTGTATTAAACTCTGTGAAGGTAGGGATATCATCCAGAATTTTTCGCTGTTGTTATCTCTCTGCCTACCTAATATTTAACAAATAGTAGGCACTCCATAGATGTTTATTGAACAAATGAATAAATCCCTCTTTACAGGGGAGGAAACTGAGGTTTAAGAAATTAATTAAACACTCAAGTCTCTTGAACCTGTATTGTTGGGTTCCTCTCAAATTCCTGTCAAATTAGCAAGAGCAAAGGAAAAGAAATTAAAGACACAGAGTAATTGTGCTGGCTATCTGGGCAGGAATTATAGGTAAGTCTTTCAAGGTGCTTGAGGCAAGAAGAGAAATCTCTCAGCAACCCAGAGAGTGGCTCAGTGCACCTCTGTCTGTCCTCTCCCTCTGCCCTTGACTTTGAGTTCTTTTCTCCTTCAGCCTCTGAGATTCTCATCTTTACTTCTCTGTATTCATCGTCACTCTTCTGCCTGGTCCATGGCCAGACAGCTCACCCTGAACTCACATTCAAGAGGCTTTTGATCAAATGGCTCACAGGGAATAAGGTGAGAAAGATACCTCGGGGGCCAGAAATTTAGCTCAGTGGTCCCAGCACCTGCCTCACAAGTATAAGGACCAGAGTTCAATCCCCGGTACCAAAACCAAAGCAGAACAAAAATAAAACCAAAAGATGTCCCAGTTGGGCTCCTGGAAGGAAGATAGAATTGGCTTGGTCTTGCCTCAAATCATCTGTGACTATTAGGTGTCCCTGCAGACTCTCTTCATGCCCACTCAGCTCTGGATGGCCTGGAGCCACCTGCTGCCCATCCTGGGGACAGACTGGCAGAGGTGATGAATGCTGGTAGGCAGCCATCTCCCAGGCACTGCTCATCCCAGGGTGGTACGCTTCTCAAGTGGCAGAGTTGAACAAGAACTTGGACTTTGCAGCCCACTTTTCTGCATGCCTGTCCAGTTCGTGCAGATGCCTGCCTAATTCATCTGTGAATTTTGAGGTCCTCTGTAAAGCTTGTTTTCCCATTTGTGACAGTTGTAGTTACCAATTGGAAGTGCTCCTTATCTGCCAGCATCTTACAGACATTTAAATGCGTTCTCTCTTTAAACACCCAAGTGGCCCAGGAAGCTGTAAGTACAGGTTTTTTTTTTAATATGTTTTTAATAGAAGGAATCAGCAAGAAAATATCATTTTCAGAATTCTGCACTTCACCCCTCCCACTATAGACCATTGGTCAGAACTGGCCACAACGCTAAGACAGCGGCTCTCTCAGTAACTGAAAGAGTGGGGATTGGTGAGCAAAGAAGAGTAGTTGGATGGACACACTCAGTGTCTGCAGAAAGAGAGATGCCCTTTGACTTGATATAAAAGTAAATCACACTGTTTAGGTCTGTATTAGTTGGATTTCTCCAGAGAAACAGAGCTAGTAGCATATATAAATATAATATATAGCAAATGATTTATTACAGGGAATTGGCTCATGTTATTGGAGGCTAGAAAGTCCCATAGCCTGACACCCGCAGGCTGGAGACCAGAGGGACCAGAAGGCTAAATCTAGAAGCTTTGAGGACCATGGGCTCTGATAGTGCCGCTCCCAGTCCAAGAGAAGAAGGCCAAGGTCTCTGTCCAACAGACAAGCAAAGAGTGAACAATTCAATCTTCTTCCACTGTTTTGTTCTACTCCGTGCCTCAGCAACGTGCACAATTCATGCCTGTCCACACTGGGGGAGACCAACTGCTTTGTTGAGCTTGCCAGGCCAAATCCTTATCTCTTACAGAAACACCCTCACAGACATGCCATGGTGTAATGTAGTTTAATTGGCTATTTTGGCAACCTGTGGTTCAGTCAAGTGGACACATAAAAGTAATCATCATACTAGATTTGGGATGAATCAGGAACAGTAGAATAGAAAAGATACTAGATGTTACATTTGCTTTTGTTATACATACATTGGTGAAATCATTTAGATCTAAAATGTCCCCCATAGTTTCATATATTCAGAGGTGTGGCTTTTGAAAGGTTATTGGATACTAGGAATGCTACACTCATCAGTGAATGAATCCATTGAGTTCATAGCTGAATGTGCTGTCCACAGGCCTGGTTGGAGGTGGTTGTGACCAGAAAAAGGTGTATTTTTGTCCCTGGTTCCTCCTGTCTCTCTGCTTCTTGGCTGTGATGGATTGAGCAGCTGCCAGGCCCTTTCCGCAGCCCTTTCTGTTTTGGAGCCTACCAACCATGAACTGAACCCACTGGAAACTTTAAGCCACATAAATCTCTTCTTTAAGTTGTAAGTGTCTAGAATTTTGTCCCAGTGACAGGAAAGTGACTACATCAATTTTAATGCTCAGACTAAAGATATTTCATAGTCACATCAAAATTTTCGACTCTTTTCTTCCTTCTACATTTGTCATTATTTCTGGTTCAGGAGAAATCCCTAGTAAATTATGTGCTAATGATATTGATACCTCTTTTAATGCAGTAAACATATATGGATGCACACGTGCTCGTGTGTGTGTGTTTGTGTGTGTG
Source organism: Fukomys damarensis (assembly GCF_012274545.1). Classification (NCBI taxonomy): domain Eukaryota; kingdom Metazoa; phylum Chordata; class Mammalia; order Rodentia; family Bathyergidae; genus Fukomys; species Fukomys damarensis. The sequence goes on from NW_022900913.1 coordinate 11,689,024, forward strand.
TGTGTGTGTGTATCCCTTGTTTGGGAATTTTTCCTTATCTTAATGATATCAAGAAACAACCAACATCTTATGTGCTTAGAATTTTAGTTTAAGTGGTGATTTAAAGAAAAAAATTAATCAAAATGAGGTGTGGCTAAAAAAGCTATATTATTAATTGTAGATTAATATTATAGATGATTAATTCAACTCAAAATATAATTATCTGTTGTTCTTTTGCAAGGAACTTTTATTAGGCTGTACTGGCCTTGTTTCTAAGCCCTATAGAATTGCTAAATACAGAAACGAGACCTGTAAGTAATGAGTATTTAATTAGGAGCCTCCAAAATATATCACATCAACTCATTGTGCAATTCAACTCATAGTTGTACATAATTATGTTTAGAATATAATGTGGATCATTTTAACCTGATAACCCATAGGATAACACTTCAAAAATAAAATCAATAAAGTTAATGGGAATCTTACAATGGTAGTGTATTAAAAATAAACTTTAGTTTACCTTGCAAATGCTTTTCAACTTACAAAAGGGCTAAATTTTGATGAAGTGGTGTACGATAAAAATATTCAGTAGAACTTTTCAGTGCATTTAATACCCCTAACCTACCAATTATCCTCACTTATCAGTTGTATGTCCTATATGTAGAGTCTCAGTTGTCTTCCCTGGTCACCTCAGGGGTGCCTGGCGCTGTGGCTTGTTGACCTTCCTGGCATCATGAGAAAATCATACTGCACATCACTGGCCTGGGTCAAGAGCAGAATTCAGAATATAGTTTCTGTTGAATGTATATTGCTTTCACAGAATCATAAAGCTAAACCTGTGAAGTCAACCAGGTGATACATCAGGGAACGTGTGTCTATTAGCTACTCCATTTCAGTCTTGGACACCAAGGCCAGACATGCTCGGTCCAACACATTGAGGCCGAAGGCTCCTGAGGTAAACAGAGAAAAGCTGCTAGGGAGTCTTGACTTTGAGCCTGTAGAGTAGGTGTTTCAGATTGCTCTTCCTGCTTGGTTAATGAAAAGTCAGGATTCCCTAGGGAATAAGATGACTTCCTAGGTCTAAGGCAGCGAGGTAGTCTTGGGGTCTTGTGGAGGTCCCGTCTCTCTCTCCCTGTTGTTCTAGTAAATAGCGCTTGTATTGAATTGTGCTGCAAAGACATTAACATAAAATCATGAAGTTGTATAACACCAAAGCACAGATGTTGTGTGATCCCACTTGTTTAAAGTCTATAGAACAGGTAAATTTACAGAGGCAAAATACAGATAAACGTTGCCAAGGGATGAATGAAAGAGGGGACGGGGAGTTACTGATGTGTGGCTCTATCATCCCTTGTGCTGTTTGAGGTGATGATGGATTTTGGAAGTGGTGGTGATGGTGATGGTATGGTATACCTATTTACCAAAACTTTTAAATGCAAAATGCAAGAAGAAAATCCACAGAGGACTGTTGTGTGCGGTGCAGATTTTGTGAGGTGGGTTTCAAGGCCTTAGCCACTTTCTGCAGGAGCCAAGGGGGTCAGGCTGATTTTTCCTTTGCCTTCCAAGAGAGTAAATCTTCACTTCCCTTTTATGCAACACAGAAAGAAGCGTCTCTCAAGTCCAATTTTTCTTTCAAGCCTTAGAACACGGAGCATGAAGTCTGGCTCCTGCCATGTTATTTATTGGTGCCAGGCCAAGGGAAGCCAGCCAAGGGAATCACACAGGTGCCAGACTGGTTTGACTCTTAAGTGACACCTGTGGTTTCTGAGTACCCAGCTCACTATGCCCAAGGGCTTCAGTATGGAAATAGCTTGTTCTCTGACTCAGGATTCTAAAGATAAACCCAAGGCTCCTTTATAAACTGAAGCTGCTCATCAGGACCCAAGAGTGAGTGGCTCCTCTCTGTAGGTGACCACCCATGTGGTCCTTTGGGTATTTGGAATGAAACCCATATTGAGTGACACCCTCATCAGGTTTCTCTTATAGTTATTTTCTCCTGTTTCATATTGAGGTGTTGATCTTTTACTTTGTAATATCTCAGACATAAATGAAATGCATGTGTACATGTGTGTGAGTGTGAGTGTGTGTGGAAGTGTCCAGAGTTCTGGGAGTCATGGTCATGACAGTGAGGCCACAGCAGGCAGTCAGGACAGGGCTCTTTGAGTCCACTCCAGGGTGCTCCATGCAGGAGCCATGTGGGATTTACAGGCACTTTGCTCCTGGTTGAGTCTTCTAGGAATCCAGCGAGTTAACACAGGTAGCACACTTGGACAGTGCCTGGCACTCAAGTGCCCAGTCAATACAGGCCATTGCAGCCACTATAAAAGTGCAGTGTGTCTGTCTCTTGGATTGCTATATAAGGGGCAAATTGTGTTTGGGGAATGCACAGGTAAATAAAATAAAAATAGTGTATCCTGAAGATAGGCAATGTTCTGCAGAAAATGTTGGGAAGAGACACCTGTTGGAAACAACTGGAACCCCTTCAACCCACTGCCACGCAGCTTAATCCAGAGTGAGATGGTGAAAGGGCTCTGTGTCTCATTAGGTACCATAACCATTGGAAGGTTGAGGAGCCATGGAGCTGACAATGAAAATATCAGTGAGAGAGGGTACATGGGAATGCATGCATGTGTGTGTCTGTATGTGTGAATTTAAAACATTCCCTGGATGTGCAGTTGCTCTTAATTTTTAAATGAAGAAATGGCATTAGAGAGAGAATTTAAGTGACTTGTCCTAAGTGATATTCACTAAAAGCAGTCCAGAAATATCTTGTAGAAGGGCCATTTTCGCTGTTTTAATTACAAATTTCTCCCTCCTCCCTCTCTTCCTCCTTCCTGCTCTCCCTCTTTCTATTTTTCCCTCCCTCTCCCTCTCTCCCCTTTCTTTCCTTCCTTCCTTCTACATATACTGGTTGAATTCTTTCCATGTGTCATCCACTGTTCTAGACTCCTTAAACACAGCAGCGGCTAAAACACAATGGGTGATCAAAATATACAGTAAATGTTTAAACAGAGTTCCTGTAAGACACATGGCCATTAATCCACCTCAGAATCTTGCCCCTCTCTTGGAACACACTTATCCCATCCTTCTTACCACTTTGTGAAGCACTGCTGGAAGCCCTCTTTCACAAGTGTCTTTAGGAGGTGTGATCAGAAATTCTGTGGGGGCCGACACCACGTGCCATCCTCATCCACCTTGCTCGCTGGATCTGGCACTGTATGACTTCTGGCTTTTCCCAAAAGTCAAAGTGACCATGAGAAGTTTTGAATCAATTCAGAACATTAAGGAAGCCATGACAAGCTTCAAAGAGAACTTTGAAGACGGCTTCAGAAAGTGGTGAGAGCAATGGCGTAAGTATATTTAAATCGAGGGGGAGTATTTTGAGGGGTGTTAATGTTCATGTGTCTTTTACTGTAACAATTTAAAAAACTTCATTATTCTCTATATTTTTGATCATGTCACATTAAGATCAAAACTTCTGCCCTCGAGGAGATGAAGTTGTAAGTAAAGACACAAATGTTAGATAAAGTAATTTTTACAGCATTCTCATGTTAAACCTTACTGCTTCTTAGGCACAAGAGTAAAGCATGACATGGCTTAGGGAGCCTTTTATGAGCAGTGATTTCCAACATTATGGTGGGGATGATGGCTTATTTCCTTGAGAGGTCTGTATGAACAGTGTGTGTAGGTGTCTTCTGCTTCGGAGGTACAGAAGCACCACTGAGAGATGGAATTGGTGGAAGATACCAGAGTTTTTTTTATTGGTGATAATTTATTCATCTTTCCATCTTTCATACTTAGCCCAGCACTTGGGACAGACGTGTGCTTCCATTTGCCTGGGCAAGTACAAGTCATGGTAGAAACGACAACAATAGAGGCTAATGCTCTGTCCCTACCTTACCATGTGAGTTGTGTTCTGCGGCTTATGCATCAGCCTTGTTTGGGAAGGTACAGTCAGGCTCCTGTGTATTTTCTGGACTAAATTACTTTTAGTGAATGCCTTCTGACATTTGCTGAGCCAATGCTGGCTGTTAAAGGGTCACAGAAATCTCTTCAACAATGAAGGGATACTGCAAGTCAGTCTTTGATGCTTATCGCAAGTAATTCTCAGTGTCTTGTTTGAAACAACCCTCAATGAAACCGTGTTCTCTTTAGAGAGTGTTTCCCCTTTCTCCTGTGATCCTGACTCCTAAAGCTGGCCTGCAGAGTCTGGCTTCCTGTATGGAGTCTCCACTTTGACCTGCCCCTCTGAACAAGCCAGTTGGGCTGAGGTGTTAGCAAACAGAATATTGTACTTTAAAACCAATCCTTCCTCACATGCACTAAGTATCTAAAGTACTCGGGTAATTAGTTAGGCTTGTGAAGAGTCCATGCTTCGAAAAATGAAGTTCTGTGCTGAATTAATGCTGTTGGACCAAGTCCAGCCCCAGAATTGTGTCTTTACTCTCCACCTATTTCAAATAAAAACGTGTGCCTATACCCAGTCCCTCTCTCTGTGATTATCTCAACACATTTTTAGATGTCTGCACTCAGCATTTGAAATAAATTTTCTTCTGAAGCCCTTTTAAATGTATTCCCTGGAAACAGTTCTTCCTGGTTAGCAAGTTTAATGGATGAATTGCAAGTGCTTTTCCTACAATCCTGTCCTTTTGGGGATATATTGAACCATTTAGTTACCAGCTAACTTTTACTTGCTAAAAGAGTGAAACATTCTTCCTTTCAAAGGGTAAGATTTCTGCTAACTTCTTACCTCTTCTATTATAAAAAGTTCATAATATGCATTGTTGCTGTATTAACACAGAACAGCAGGTTTTATTTTTTTATTTTACTTTGGTTTTTAGTAAGAATAATCATTCTCAAACTGTGGCTCCAGCTTCTTAAAATAATTTTCACCCTCAGTCTAGAGGATAGAACATACCTGTGTCTGTGTGTACTTATATGATATATTTGTTGAACCCTGACATAGATTTTCTCAAAAAAGAGGCTCAAAATAAATGCTTGTGTGCCTGAGATTAATTAAATGAATAAATAATAAATAAATACACACTCCCATGATCAGTTATAGCATCCAATAAAAAAAGAATGAAATAAAATCCTGAACTGAAGTTCAGTAAAGAAGAAAAGTCTTACCAGTTAGGTTAACTGCTTTATGAGCCATTATACCACTTTGTTCTTTTCTTAGTTTGAATATGGTCCAAAATCCCAGATGCAAAATCACTTTCAGAACTCTGTCCAACACTCACCCTGCACAAGTCCCCTTATCCACAGCTACATGGATGAGGATATAGCTTGGAGGACAGTGTGCCAACATCAGTTCAAAACATGGGCAAGTTTGCTCCTTAGGGCCCTGCACTAAGGATGCACAGCACTGATATTAGAAGACCCAGTAACCATTGTATGGTCTTTTAAAAGAGAAAAGCAAACATTTAAAATCTTTTAACATAAAAATGCTACAATATATTCGTGTGCATCTTCTTTTTTAAATAAAGATAAGCTTTTGTATAGTAAGTAAAACACTTGTAGATGTTTCCAGTGTTCTGCTATTAAAGTAACTATAATAAAATAGTAGATTTTCCTTTTTAAAAGAGAAACAGGCATATATGATCTTTCTCATTAAAGTGAATGGCAGTTGGCTGTATTTCTTGTCCTTCTGATATAATTTTTCCATGCCCTAAAAGTGTGATCAGCTTGCACTTTAAAAGAGTTTGTCATGTCTCCATGAAGAAAATACACATTGAGACCCAGACCATTTCTAACATAATACCATGTTTTTACAGTAAAAATGTGAGGCTGAGGAAAGGAAATATTCACATGGAAGGAAACTCATTTTCTTTCAGCCAAAGTAGCTCTTGGTTTGGTTGTATTTGCTGAAGGAGAAAAGGGGAAAATGTGGTCTTTGTTAGAGACCCTCATGTCATCTATTAGTTAGGGTTCTTCAGAGAAACAGAACCAAGAAGGTGGAGCGGGGAGGGAGATTTATTATAAGAAATTGGCTTGCACATTTATGGAGGCTGTCAAGGCTCAGGAACTCATTGGCAAGCTGGAGACCAGGAGAGCCAGTGGCATAGTTCTAGTTCAAAGACCAGCTAGCTCAAGACCCAGAAAGATTGGCACCCCTTGGCCTAGCAGGTGACATATAAAATTAATCTTCACAAGTTTAAAAAGGAAAGAATAAAACATAAGAGGTAAAGAGTCTGATAGGAATCTACCAGAAAAATCTCACAACTCTGCAAGTGTCTTGTATTGGAAGTAAATTGAAGATGGAATGCAATGCTTCAGAACATGGGCACCTGTAAGGTTTACAGAGAAAGGAGTGTGGGGTCCAAGGTCAGTAGGGTGTGGATTGAGAATTAGGATGGGAACATGACTTCCATGAGTGAACTTTCCCTAGACCTGTGTTCTAATACCTTTATTATCAGAACACAGGTGGTAAAATGGAACTGCTACCACTTGAACTGACAAGTTTGGCTGGCTGAGGAGCACTGAGTTGTGTTATTTGGGCAAGCCAATTTAGCAATGCTAAGCAATAGTTGGTAATTTCCCAATGGATGTCTGTGAAGCTTTCAATTCAGTTTGACCAGTTGGAGGATCTAGCATATGAACTGCATGTTTCTAGGTGTGGTTACATGGGGCTTAACTCCAAGCCAGCCCTCTAGGGGGAAAAGACCTTGCCTTTCTGAATAGGAACATGGCTTTAGGGTCCTACCCACTAGTTCTGATGTCATATAAGGAGGGAGTTTTCAAGAGACACATTATATTGCAAATAAATAAGCATTACATAGAAGTACTTGAAAAATCAGATGGATTCTGCAGTCTCCAAAAGGGAGTCAGATAGTCTACGATTCTCAGCATGGATTGTATTTTCTGCCTCTCTGGTTATATCTGTAATGACTTTCCTTTGTCATAGACACATGAAAGTGGCTTTTGAAATGAAATGTTGTATTTGTACATGTGGAAAGATTACCAGTGAGAGTGCATGGCAAAGCCAACCCTCTTCCTGCCAAGGGGTATCAGAGAGAACGGTCATTTGTATCAAAGGGTTGTGCATTTACTGATGATGTGCCTCAGAACACTATGGCCACACTCACAATTTTGAGCCCCCTTTACTGGAAGAGTACAAGCACACTTAATTTCAGTCCTCCAGCAGTTCATCAGCATCATTTTGCGGAATATTTTTTTCCTATAGGCCAAGAGACATTTTTAGATGTATTTCATTTATATTAGGGAAATCCACCTAATTTTCCTGGCTTCTGTTTCCTGATGTGTGAGATGAAAGGATTTAATTTAGTGCTCACCAACTTCCCTTCCAATCCAGTTCTAGGCCTCTGGATAATTAATGACTGCTTTACTTCTAGAATCCTACCAAGTTCATAAATTTCAACCATGCAGAAAGAGATTTATTTTTCTTTTAAACTACAGAGTAGAAATATAAAATATTTTTGAGATTTCACATTTGCCTCCATTTACTCTTTATTTTAAATTGTTTTGAGTTGAATTGAGTGAATAACTAGATACGAGTGTTTGTGTGCAGTGGCTGTTACTTGGAATCTAGATGATTTTTGCTGAGCTCCTTTGCTTTGCTCTTCAGCCACCTTTTTGCTGTCATTGGAATTGTATTCTTTTGCTAAACACAGTATGTACAGGTCCAGACAGGCAGTCGAAGGGCCTACATTTGTCCATCTTTGCTCCAGGCACCTCATTTCAGCGGCACTTCTCAAAAATACATGTCCCAGTGTTATTTTCTGCAACTCTACAAATTCTTCAGCCTGGACTAGGGAAGCCAATTGTTCCTTATCTGCCTGTAACTGTGTGGGCTGGTTCCTTTTAAGCTTCTGGTTTATAGCTGTGCTTTAATTTTTATGAAACGAAACTATAAAGTGTCATTGTTTTAGCAGCTAAACATCTGTTTTCCAGGAGCAGATTCAAATCCCAAAATGGACCTGAAATTATAAGACCTAAGCAAAACTTTGACTCTGTCACTTAATCAGTGGTCTTTAAGATGTTTCTCTTCTTTTCTAAACAATGCTTTTTAACTAGCAGAGTAGAAGCTGTGATGCACGGCCTTGCTTGACCATCCTTTCTTTAACATTATGCCAGCAACAATGGAGGTGACTTGTGGGGGGCATTTTCTAGGGTCTCTAAATCTTAACCAATTGGGATCCATGGTATAGAACAGGTATAGACTGCTAGAAGGTTAATAATGTTTTTGCTTTAAAACAAGAAGATGGGAATAGAATTAGAGAGAATGATTTGGACCTCATAGCTTTTCTCTTCACATTGATGTAAAAGAAAATAGAGTGATTTCACCAGGTGCAGCCAGATTTCTTAAGCAGAAATACTCTTCACGTTTTTCCCGTATCTCTTTATATTGACATAAGGTGGTGGTGCGGCACTGTTGAGCAGATGGCATTTAGATGAAGTTGGGGTGAACAGACCTAGAATTGTTCTGGGGCTACTTCTGTGATGTTGAGGAGAGCATTGCGCCTTTTGGGTTAGCTTCTACCAGCTTCCTCATGATGGAAGTTCTCCTTCCTAATGCTTGCTGCCATTGCAGCGGGATCAGCAGCAGACAAAAGTGCCGGGCAGATAAGGCGAATGAGTACCTCAGCTGGGAGGTGCGTCTGACAGTGGCAAAACACACTGAAAGTGCGCCTGTTACCCTGTTCCTAACACATACGATTAACCTAGGATCGTCAGAACTTCCAGGTTCACTTTTCTAAAGGGATTCTGCATATCTGTATTTCTGTGTGGAAATATTCAGCTTTTAAATATTTAATTATTTTACAGAACACACAGTGAAGTGCAACAAATCAGACACACGCGCTTAAATGCCACGGTTTTTTCTTATATGAGAAATCCAAGTAAATACATTTATTTATTTATTCATTCATTCATTTATAAATATGTTAAATAGCCAGATGTCTTAGTTACTTTTTTCATAGCTGAGACAAAAATACCTGACACCCGAAGTTAAACGAGGAGAGATTAATTTAGCTCACAGTTTGTAGCGGTTTCCGTTCATAACCCGCTGGCTCCAAGGTAGGGCGGTGTGCAGCGGAGCAGCAGTTTATGGCAGACTGAAGGTAGCAGAGCAACAAGGGGCTTAGCAGCTTCTTTTGCCCCTTTATTTCGTGCAGACTACTGCCGGTGGTCGGCACTCACACCTTTAATCCTAGCGCCCTGGAGCCCAGCACTGCACCATGTATCAGTACCATTGCCGCACACTGTAGATCCAGCCACCTCTGAAAACGCCCACCTTGTTCACATGAGGCCTTGGGGGGCCATTTAAACACAAGCCATAACAGCAAATAAAAGGTAGACAATCTTTCAGGGAGAGAGATCTCTCTCTAAATAGGGAGATAGATAATTGCAGAAGGAAAGGAACCAAGAGACGGAGGCAGGGGAAGGCAGAGAAGGGGAAGGAGGTGAAAAAAGAATTCAGATGTGTCCTGTACATGTGCCAAGTTCGCATGAAGAATGTAGTTCTTTTGTACTACAAACATGTACATACTTATAAAAATTAATAAATAAAAATCATCTAAAAATCACACACCAAGTTAAAACAAAAATATCTATGATTTACTAGTTTTTTACTTTTGCCATCAGGGCTCTTGGATCCATTGAAATATTTTTAACACTGTCGATTTGAGTGTATCTGCCATAGTAATTTAATCTTCCTGAAGCTTAGTATTTATTTGTTTTACTATTCATTTTTTCCCCAAAGTTGAAATAGTAGTGCTTGCTTTGGAAAATCATGAAGATAAAATCAGCGAGGGAAAAATGGAAGTCTCTTGGCAGTTTAAATATTGCACACAGGGATAAATCTTCCTACCATTCAGAAGGGCTTCAGCAGAAATACCTGTCATCGTCACAGCTGGTGCCAGCTTGAACTAGCCTGGTGCCTCTGATGAAATATCAAGCCAAGGCTAGTAGCCAGCAGCTCTGTTTACTAGGTTTTAGCTTCGCCTTTGTAAAAGCAAATGGCGTAGACTAAGGACAACTAACCATAAGGCAGGTACCTCTTGAGTGTCAGAAGTTGGTGGTGTGGTTCCAGTTCAGGATTTTGAGGGGTGGTGAGAATGCTCCCCATTGACTCAGAAAGCAGGTGGCTTAAAGATGGGGTAGGAGTCACACCACTTTGCTGTGAGCATCAAGGAAGCAGGGGTTTGAAGGTGTGCACCCTACTCCCTTGATACTCAGGGCAAAGCAACGTGAACTCACCTGTACTTGTCTACCATAATGCACTGCAGCAGCCTTACTCTTTGTGACTACTTCCCCACCATTAATGGAAGACCTTTCTCATTTTATTGTGTTGGGGTGGATCAGGAAGGAGGTGCAGAGAATGTGTTTCACCCTGGTGCCTGGGAAAAGGCTCATCAGATCCCACATTCATTGGCAGAGTTAATTACTTTCCCTTACCCCAACATGTGCCCCTGGGCACACTTCTGTCATTTCACATCTAGCAGATGTTTATCTTCCATAACAGGCTGTGAAATCTGTGAAGGGAGACAGCCCAAAGGTAATCTATTTTTAATTGTAAGGCCCAGTGAGCAATACAGCAGCTGAGTTGCACTGAGTGTCTACGAACCCTTCCGGCCTTTGAGTCTCTTGAGAATACGTAGTAAATACTGAAGGACATGTGTCCCTACCGACTATAAATAGAAAGGGAGAAGGACCATGCCGCAAGAAAACATGCAGCAACAAATTTCAAGGAAGGCTTCTCCACTTGCCCATCAGATGGTCAAGCTAATGCCAAGAAAAAAAACACATTTTTTTCCTATTTTAATAAACATTTGGTCACAGAGAAATGGTAGTTTTAATATGGTTGATAGAAGAAGAAAAGGCAGAAGCTATAACAGGGTTTTTAGGAAGGTGATGTTAGCTGAAAGGAGGTGCCCCATAGTAACGATAAACTTGGTACTCCAAGGAGGAACCAGGAAGGCGGTATTACTATTGAATTCTGAAATTTTCCTTTGTTCCCCCCCAAAAGATGGTCCTGTATAAACAGTGATTTCTGCCAAAATAAACGATACTGTTTCTCTTATTATGAGATGCTCTATTCACCTCCCTGGATCCCGTGCTTTAACTAGTCGGTTCTCAAGACTAACATCAGTAAGGCTGTGGACCATGAAGGTGAAATCACAGGTGCAGACTGATAGTTTAGCCTGTTGTCCTTGATACACACTGTCGTAAATGTAGATCAGTATCAACACATTTGTACCACTTCCCTCAACCCCCTCACCAAAATTTTTAAAAAGGCAGTATAGCTCTAAACTTCTGAGTCATACAGTCATGTCATAGAGTTGATATGTGAGTATTGTCCTTACATATGATACACTGCTGAGACAAAATGAAGCTCATAATTTCTTTACTCCCAGGAACCCTTTTTAGACTTCTGAATGTTTTCCAGAAATCTTTTGTTAGCTTTTTATCATCTACACCTGTCATTATTTTTTCAAAAACATCACAAATACTTGGTGATTTTTATAGATGTTATAGCTCAATAATTTGTATCTTTTAAAATTCAGAGACATTTTGTGAGCTCATAAACCGTACCATCTCCAGAATGGATTATAACATAATATCTCTGCCTTAAAAAATAAACTGTAATGTCTCTACTCTAAAAGTGCAAAGGAATTAAATATAGTTTAACAACTAAGAAGTACTTACCAAGCAGTACTTACTGAGCAGGAATTTACCAGGTTCCATTAAAATAACTCAGGTTCAATTTAATACTCACGTAAAAGAAGGGTACTTTTCAAGGTGAAATAAATTCAAATTCTAGCTGGTTTTGGATGTGTACTCCATTGTTTTATGTAAAATGGTACAACTATATGGTAGATCCATGTGTTACTACTTCTGCACTGTTGAAACTAGATTAACTTTAAAAATAAACAATGAAGAATTGAAATAAATCAGTCACTTCATGATTCATGGGTGTACTGACATTTATATATGAGGGAAGTTCTGTTTTCTTCAAGGCAGTGTTTCTGTGTATGTTATTATTTAGTATTGAGTGCTGGCGAGGTTGAGAATGCAAGCCTGCCTGTGTGGTATACTTGTAATCCTGCACTGATTACTGCATGTGGATTTTGGTCTAGAATGTTCTGGAAGCAGCCAACCTTAGTCCATTTGCTTGAAATAAAATATTTGGATTTGGGGGACTAGGAATTGGAATTATGGAAAGTGGACAAAAAAGGAAACAACATACAAATGAAAGTGATCTTTGTGAGTACTGAATGAGTTGTTCATACCTCTTAGTCATTCAGGTTTGACAACTGTGTGGTCATTTTTAGTTACTTCCTGTTATGCCTTGTATCTAGATACCCCCAAAGCTTCATGGGGTCATATGTAGGACTTTTGGGAGGTGACTGGGGTGTGTGAAGCTGGGACTAAGGTCCCCCCACTGTGGGTGCGGGTGGCACTGCCCATAAGGGCGAGTAACCTGGGTGAAGGAAATACAAAGACAGGCTTGTTTGCTTGCTACTTGGGCTGTTTTGCTGCTTCACTACTTTATTGCCTCTGCCTGCCACACTAAAAACTGTTTCTCCTCTGTGATGTACCTCTGCCGCTCCACCATGCTTTGGAGCCAGCTCTCTATGGGCTGAAACCAACACAAACTGTGAGCCAAAGTATTTTTCCTTCTTTACTTCTGGGTATCTCAGAAGGAAAAAAGTAACTAAGACATTCTCTGTCTTTTTAAACTTGGCACATACATATCAGAAGCCCTGTTGAATCTGTTCTATATCTGGTTCACAGTCTTTCCTGTATGTTTCTTGTTTTGCTGTTTCTAGGATGGGATGATACCGTGGTATAACTGGTGAAGAAGCAAAGATAAGTCAAATACTCTGATCAGAGTCAGTCAAGTATAGAATCGCACCCAACTCATATCCTTTAAAAGCAAATATGTGTGTTCTGTTACAAGACTGGGGGATCAGAGAAGGAACTGAGAGGAAAAAGGTGATGATTTTGTAAGGATCTAGAGAGTGGGTAAGAGTTAATCAAACCAGGAAGGAACTCACCCTTTAAGCAGATGGAGTAGTGCGTGCAGGAGACCTGTGGTGGGAGGAGCCACAGAAAATACAGGGACTACAACAAGCCATTTGTGGCTAGTTTAAGATGATAGTCACACCTTGCATTCCCACATTTGTTATGATTTCAATGGTGTTACAGTGGCTGATGGGGTCTCGGTTGCGTTTTTGGGTTCTGGCACTATAAACAGAGAATTGGACTTGGCACATTGCAGTAACGAAAAAGCAGCAGAGTTTAATTCAGACAACAGAATGCTCAGAGTGATTGGGCTCATGCCAATGGAAAGGACAAATGGCATGCGTGCTGAATGCATTGGGTTTCAGAATTTAAAATGTCACACTGGGTGCAGGGTACCTCTCGTTGGGCCTAACAGAGGATGACTGACAAAGCAATTGACAGGGTGCTGAGTCCTCTCAGCTGTGTCTACTGCCCATGCCCTTCCATAATTCGCTGTGTTATAATTGGTTATATGAGTTGAAGTCCTTATGTACAGATCTTTAATAAGCTCCAAGTGCATAAGGGTTACTATAGGTCATGTTGGAGATTCTTGCACTCAAATGCCGTGGACTGGGATTTGGGAATATTCTAGGGACCTTTGTTTTTCTTGTCTCTGCCTCTAGATAGTAGGCCTTCCTTAGGACAAATCTGGGGATTGACCCTGGGGAGTTGCCCAGGTTCAGGTAAGTGAGGGGAGTGGTCCCACAGCCCTAGTTGTACTATCTATATTAATGGGTATTCATGGAAGAATTTTTTCCTAGGTGCTGGAGTGGCAAGTGCTATAATTTGAATATTGAATGCCCCCAAAGGCCCACCCTTAAAGGCTTTGTCCCCAGAGTGGCAATAGTGAGAGGTAATGGAACCTTTTTGAGATGGGGCCTAGGGGGTGAGCCTCAGGTCATTGGGGTGTGGCGTGAAAGAGGGTGGTACGGCCCTGACCCTTTCCTCTTCTTGTGCTTCCTGTCCATGAAGTTAGTGCCGTTACTCAGCTACATGAGCCTACTCTGATATATTGCTTCACCATGGGACCAAAGTAATGGGGCTACTCAGTCATGCATTGGAAACTCCAAAGCTGTGAGCCAAAACAATTTTTTTTCATCTATATAAGTTGATTTTCAGTATTTTGGGTGTGGAAAGCCGATGAATGCAAAATGTTTGTACTGACATGTTGGGTCCTGGACAATGGCTATGCCTGAGACTGGGTGGAAGAGCCTTTGGAATTGGTTCATAGAAGGAATTTAGAAAAAGTTTGGAGGACCAAGCAAGATAAAGCTCAGAATACTAATGGAGGAGTTTCACAAGAAAATTCTTGTTCAGAAGCCTAGACTTCAGCTAGAAGTGTACACAGTCAAGGGCATGCGGATGAGATTTCAGATGAAAATGAGGTCTCTGCTGAGAAATGGTCTCGAGACCGACCGCCTTGTTATACCAAAGCAAATCATTTCGATGCATTTTGTCCATGACCTGATATTTTGCGGGAGGCCAGGCTTAAAGGTTTATCTAGCAGAAGGAATTTCAATACAGGAAGGCACTCAGATTGCATTATGGGTATTACTGGCTGCTTTTAGTCAAATTTACAGTGATCATTGAAAGCAAAAAGGAGCAGAGTAGAAAGATTTAGAAAATTTAGCTTGACCAGGAAAGAAGCACATGTAAAGGTACAGCCTTGGAGGTTGGGCTGACGGTTCTGATTAAAAAAAAAAAACAAAAAACAAACAAAAAAAAAAGTGAAGTATTTTATACTGGTATATTAGGAACCATAACTTCAGGGCATCAGAAATTTCAGGCCACCACCATCACCAACTAAAACGTGTATAATGCAAATTTGCTTCAATGACTTTCAAGGGAAGAGTTGTTTCAGAAATTCTTGAAAACCCCTTGATGCCCCGCATACTCAGAGAAACCTTGGATTTGGTGTATTTTCCTTTGCTGGGAAGGCGCTCAGAGGCCACTGAAACTGTGCTTCAAACCAGCCATAATACAGCTTGTGGTTTTTCAAGCATGTGAAATTCAAAAGGTATAGAGACACGAAGGCATCCACTGAGATTTCAAAAGAAGGCCCAGGAGGCCAGGAGTACGGCGCAGATGTGCGGTGCTGTGGAGTGAAGCTGCAGCTGCAGAGGAGGCCTCAGGCAGTTGGAGGTGCTACCACATGGAATGTGATGCCTGCTAAGAGAAGCAGCAGGAAGCGTCCAAAAGCTGCTCTGCAGAGGGCCTACATGGGCTGGGATGAGCAAAGTCATAGGCGGTGGCCTCCAAACCTTTGAGAGCCTACATCCCACAACAGTGTTCTCAAGTCGCAGACGTGGAGTATTAGGATTTAATATTTGTCTTTCTAGATTTCAGTCTTGCTTTGGGCCACATTGTTACTTAGGTAGTGGGGTGGTGTGCTCTTCTCAGGGACCCTATGAAGGTGGTTATGGTCCTGAACAAAGAATTGAGCAAGAAAAGAGCAAAAGGTAGTGAGTTTTTACATTTGTTAAAGTTCCTAAAAGTAGGCAGACAAATGAGCTCTGTAGAGCATGTGTGCCAATTGAAGTGCACCCTGCAGAGTGCAGGGCAGGCCACTGAAAGAGCTTACAGTGGCCACAAGGTTAATGGTGACCATCTTTTGTAGCCTCTATTCTACATCAGATCTAGACTGCTCTATCAAAAACCTGTTCAATCCTGTGCCAGAAGACTGAGCATCCCTGAAGGAGCTCTGATTGCTCCCATGTTCAAGACTTGGGTGCGAGTGTCTTGGATCTCCTTGATTTACATGCCAGGCCCGTTTGCCCAGCCAATTGGCCACACCCAATAATCTCCTGCCTCAGAATCCTTCCTTAATGTTTTACTGTTTCCCTTTTGTTGTAGCAGAAATGTTTATCCTGTACCTGTCCCACCACTGTGGCTTGAAACTATGTAACTTTTTCTTGAATGAAGGGACTCACAGCTCACTTTGCCTTAAATCTCAGAAAAACTTGGGACTTGAGCTTTTGAGCAATGTTAGAAGAGTTAAGACTTGGGAGACTCTTGGAATAGACTGAAGCAACGCATTTTGCACTGTAAGATATAAATGAACCTTTAGAAGTCATGGGCAGGATGCTATAATTTGAATGTTAAATGTCCCTGAATGGTCTATGTGTTAAATATTTGGTCCCCAGATTGAGACTAATGGAATATATTGGAATCTGTAGGAGTTGGGGCTAAATGAGAAGCCTTTAGTATACTGGGTATGTGACTTTAAAGATCATTGTGGGAACCCAGGCCCCATCTTCTTTTTTTTTCTAGCCATGCGGTGCATGATTTTGTTCTGCTACAGTCTTGGCTCATGATGTGCTGCCTTACCACAGACCCCCAAAATAGGGCCAACCCCTCTAGGATCACAACCTCCAAAGAAATGTTTTTCTTTCTAAATGTATTATCTCAGACATTTTGTTATAGTAATATAAAGCTGACAATGTACCTAGTTTGGGAATGTGAACTAGTGACTGGTTGTTGACAGTAGGTAGATAACGGGGTTTGGGTCAGTAAGTCAAGACTATTCTGGAAACAGTTGAGATGCAGGTTGGGTTACGGAGAGGCTGGTAGAGAAAGGGAGCAGGAGAAATCTGAGTGATGCCACAAAGTAAAACCTGTAGGGCCTTGTGGTACACTGGGTGTGGATGCAAAGGAGGGAGTGTCAAGAAGACAAGCAAGCATCTGCCCTATATGACTGGTTAGAATGCGGTACCATTTCCAGACTGAAGGACCAGTAAGAACACTGAGCTCTGGCAGAAATATCAAGAGTTCCATTGTGAACATGGTAAACTTTAGGTTACTTTGACATGTCCAAGGGGAATGTTAAATGGGCAGTTAATACCACAGCTTAAAGTGTGAGGTGAGGTGAAGGTGGAGAATTTGCACAGTGTGTGCATGCATACGATTTTTGAATGGGCACTGGGATCATCCAGGTAAAAACAAGTTGTAAGAAGGAAGCTGGGCATAAGGTCTCTTCCTGCCCTTGAGTTTGTGACTTGCTCTGGGTGTGAGGTGGATGGACTCGAAGAGTCAGCCGGGAAGGTTCTTGTTCTTGTGGAGCTGAAGGGAAGCCAGTATTCATGGAGGACTCCGCTGTTTTAGAAATGTTCACTTGATTTTTTTGCCTTTGTCTTTCCCCAGATCCTCTACTGCATCAACTTTGGAAGGCTCATTTTTTTCAGAGTATAGTTTTACTCTTTTCTCAGAAACATTCACTGCTTCTCTGTTATTTGCGGATTAAAACTCACCACTCACTGAGATAGAGTTTTTATCTGTCTTATTCCATTAGCACCTTTCTCAGATTCTGTGAACGGATGGGGTTTGTCTTCATCACTTTCCTGTGTCTGGGACAAAACACGCAACATCACAACCTAAAGGAGGGGAAGTTTATTTTGGCTCATTTTAAAAAAATTAGTATGTTTGTGGTACATAATGAATACATACATTGTAGGTAGTTGGTACATGGACCTGAGAAATTTTAAATCTTTTCATGTCCCCTTCTGCTCTCCTCTCTCTCTGTACCTCTCTCAGTTCCCTTTCCATTTGCAAAAGATCTAGCGCCTTCTTTCCTATTATGTCTCTTATTTTACTCTTTAATTTATTTATACTTTGACTTTTTCATATAAGAACCACAATATTTAAACTTGTGTGTCTAACTTATTTCACTGAGTATTATGAATTCAAGGTGCATTCATTTTCCTATAAATGACTGAATTTTATCCTTCTTTATAGCAGAGTAAGACTCTACTGTGTGTAAGTACCGCTGTTTCCTTTATCCATTCCTTTGTTGTTGGGCACAGAGGCTGCTTTTAGGGTTTTGGCTCACAGTTTTTAGAGGATTCAGTCCATAGTCAGCTGACTCCAAGGCAAAGACGTGATGAAAGTAAATGGCAGAGGAAAGATGCTCACCCCATTCTGACTGGGAAAAGGAGAGAAAAGAGGAGTTGGGGTTGAGTGAACACCCATCCAAGCCACTTTTCCAGCAACCCACCTCTTCCCAGGAGGCTGTACCTCGGAAAAGCAGTCTACTTTGAACATGCCAGTGGATTAATCCACTGACGAGTGTAGTGCCCACGTGATCGGATCAATTTCCAAGGCCCTGCTTCCGAAGACAGGACTTCCAGGAGATATTTTAGATTTGACACATACAAGCATCGAACTTATTTTATCTGTTAGAGGCCCTAATTTTCCACAGTGATAATTCTTCTCTTGTTTCTTCAACAGGAATTCCATCCTCTCACCCTTGTCTATGTCCAAGTTCTCACAAACTTCATGGTTTGGCTCAAAGAGTTTTTAAAAATGCCCAGAGACCCAAATACTTACGCAGTTGGCCAGGCTATGGGTCTGACAATTGATAATTTTTTATTTATTTATTTATTTTTTGGTACCGGGGATCGAACTCAGTACCTTGTACTTGGTAATTTGATGAAGGACCACAGGTTATTTGAATATGTATCCAGATTAGTACATGATTCATCTAGACATTTTAGATCCAAGGAGACCCTTCGATTTCTTTGAAAGGCAAGATCCACTTCTCTTTTACTTTTGTGTTCCATACCTTGAACCATGGTAACTGTTCATCCATATTGAATTAATTGATAATTTATCCTTAAAAGTAAGTCATTGTGTAAATCTCCCACTATGGCTTAGAGGCTCGAGTTTCTTGATTATGTTCAGTGCCTACTGAACATTTTCTCCCTCCCATCCTTTTTCTTCTGTTCCTAGTTTCTGAAGATCCTGCATCATTTGTGTGTGTTTAGTGGTCTTTGCTTCTCAGTTTTTCTGTTAAATCCTTCAGTTCAAATGGAAGACATCAGCCCTAGGATTAGTAATGCTTTTGAAATCATTTTTGGAACGTGAGATGGGAGTGTTTTCTGTGAAGCAGATTCATGGTGCTCTAATTTGTGTGAGTCCATTGAGACAGGATGCAGGCATATGTGACAAGTTGTAGAATTTTCACACGCAAGCAGATTTGTTACTTGCAGATAGGCAGCAAGGGATTCCAGAAGCCTAGGATTCATTATGAGTCGGTCCCTCGCGGTGGTGGAGAGCACATGAATGAAGTCTCAACTGTGCCTGACCTACAATCACTGCAGCCAGGGGATTCCACCACACAGTCCACCTGGGGTTTTCTGTGTTGGGACAGGCTGCTGCTCTGAAGCACGGAAGGACATCTTTACAGAGGGGTGTGGAAAAGAGCTGGGGCTATTCTGGTTAGTCTTGTCCTTCTATTTCTCAGGATGTTACATTCCAGGGCATGTTCCAGTTATTCTTAAGAGCTGTGAGGAAAAGGTGAGAAATATGTTGGTTCCAGGTCATCTAGAAAACTGACCTGTGTCTTTCCCTGTGCATTTGCCCAGACACTGTCGCTTATGCAGAAAACACAGCAGGGTTACATAAACACTACGGCCAGGGCAGACTGCATTGATGGCCTAGCAACCCGGCCTTCCTTCACCAAGGATTCTCTTGGCCCTCATGGAGTTGGAATAGTAGGTTTGTAGTTTTCAATCAAGGCAGGTTTTGCTTTCCCAGGGGGCGCTTTTGATTGTCACAACTAGGTGAGGGCACAGCAAGCACTATTGACATCTAGCTGGTAGAAGACAGAGATGCTACCAGACATCCTACAATGCACAGGATGGCGTTATTGTCCCTCACAACAGAAGCAGCCGGCTCTAAATTTCATAGCGAAGAGAATGAGAAACATGAGATCGGAAAATGCCAGCCCCACGAAATCACATTTCAGGTCTTTCTCAGGTTGAATTATGGAGTAATCCAGGCTCGTGTGTAATGTTATGACACATAGATGTATTTTTATATAAACTTACCTCCTTTTATGTGCTTCTTTATTTTTGCTATTTGTGTTTGTTTAGGTTGCCTTTTGCTTGAAATATGAAACAAACTTGGAGCTTGAGGTTGGATGAGCCCCAACAGGGAATTGAAAATCACTTGAATGCTGATATTTTCTTGGTTCTTTTTGGTTATAGTGGCTTTCAGCTTTTAGTGACCACAAAAGATGGATCTCTGTGAATCTCTTTGGGTTAGAGGCATAAGTAGTTGGCCATATTATTTTAGACTAGATGATTTCTTTTCTGGTGGCTTCATCTTTTAAGCCTGCGATAGTAAGAGAATATTCCTGTACTTTAAAAAATGTTTTTGTTTCTTTCTCTTTAGTTTTTAGACCACTCAGCAGAACATTTCATTTCCCGAGAAACAGGGCTGGTAGCTGCAGCTTTTTCTTACGTCTTAGACTTCACCTACTTTCAAACCAGCATAGAATAACATAAGCAGAATGAGATGTATTAAGTGCTTGTTTACGTCTGTGGGGGACTATGGTGTAATCTATCGCTACTTACTCTTTTTTGTTGTATCACAGTATGCCTGTCTTTTTGCACATGAGTCAAGGGAGATAAAGAACCAATGTTTTCAAAGCAGAGCAAGATGCCTGTAGACCTAAAATTTTGGCAACTGACATTCCTGGGCCTTAATACTGCTTTAATTCCCAGTTCCCTGGTAGAGTCTGCCTTGTGGTTTTTAAGGTTTACTGTCTATTTTCCAGTGATAACTGGTGAACAGTGATTTACTAAATAATGGTTCCTAGGGAAATTCTTAATATTGTGTTATCCTTTAGAATAAAACTAGGTTTACAGCTTTCACAGAACATGAGAGCTAAGAACATATGAGTCTCAGCAGTTAGGCTCTCATGATAGAATGATTACATTTTAGTAGTTAGACTTTACAAATGAGCGGGATGCTGTATCTTTATAAACAAAATATTTATGGTATTAGTGTTTAGAAGGTAGCAGTATTCACCAGGCCAAGATACAGTTGATATAAAGATTTTATTTGACATAATGGTGTGGATTGCTGACATTTAAAATGCCTTTCAAAGATGGATTTTTCTTTTGTCCTTTCTAACTTGCTGGACCCAAGCAGTTTATATGTAGCAGTTGGCTGCCTAAAGTTGGTGTCCTTAGTTTTAACAATTATTCCTCAGAGTAGTCACCATAATCTTTCTGATGCACCTGTTATCTGGTTATCTGTCTTTTCCATTATTTGGGAACTTCCCTTAGGACAAAAGACTCTTTTTCTGATTAGCTTTGTTTCCTGCACACTCTGTAGCACAGGGATGTAAATTAGCAAACGATGTTTTTAAAAGTAAATGTTAAATTGAATTGAAAGCAAATAGTATCTGTTCTTTTGCTATACAGGTTTTATTAAACATGAAGACAACAAAGTCATGAGATTTTTAATTCATTAAGTTTCTAGGTACATTTTAGGCATACAGTATAATGCCATTCGTCATCATCTGGTGTGAGAAACTGCAGTTGTAAATGAGGATCAGAATGTACCATGGACTGTGAAATGTGAAGACCAAGTCATGGGATTTTATGTGAAATATTTTGTAAAGTAGCCCTGCCCTCCCCAGAGCCCTATTTCATTTTGATCTGCTGATGGGGAAGCAAGTGTGGCTCTAGTGTTCAGGGTCCTCATCTGTCCTCAGCCCGTCCTCCGGCCTTTGGGCTGACTGTGGCCTCTGACAGTGTGACAGAGTTGTCTGTGTACACTTGCTGTCTTCTTTGCAGACTGGATTCCATGGACCAGTGACGGAGGGCATTTATTTCCTTCCTCCATGATCTGTGTGAGCTCCCTGTGGGCATCACTTACCACGTAAAGAAAATCAGGTAAAATGGAAATTATCCACCCAAAACAGAATAATCAGTTCCCCATTTAGCTGGCTGCACTGAATCTTCATTTCAGTGAGACTTGTCTGAGTGCTATGTTCTTGGAGAATCCCCATTTTCAAAATATGAGGCATGATAAACTATGGAAAATGGTTAAATTAAAAAAATTATTGCAGTAAAAGATACATTGTCACTAACCTCCTTAAAATACTCCTCCTCCTCACCTTGAACACACTTAGCCCATCTTTTTTGCCTTTTTCTGAAGCAGTCCTAGAGGTCCTCTCTTGTGAATGTCTTTCACTGTGCTGCCCTGGCTGCCTCAGTGTCCTGAATCCATTCAAAGCATTTACCTCCCATCGTCATTTTGACATGGTGAGGAACAGGCAGAAGTCACTAGGTCAAGTGCCAGATCCCCCAAGTACGGTGCAAGACGACACGTTGTAATGCTTTTACCACTGGCCTTTCTGTGGGCTGGTGCCCAGCAGCAGCCATTCGCTATGGTTTCGACCACACCTCCTAAGGACACTGTTGAGAGGATGTTCAGAACAGCTTCAGAAAGTGGCAAGAGTGGTGAGTGTGTCTGAAACGTGGGGAGTGTCCTGAGGACATTCAAGGTAAAGTGTTTCTAGTGGAATACGTTCTAATTGAAAATATTTACCATAATATTGATCATCCATGTGAGATACAGTGAAGCCTGTGTTTTTATCATTATTGCTACTACTATGTAAAACATTGGTTGTGTGCTCATTTGTAGACCTAAGGATATATTAGTTTGGAGACTTTGAGGTATAATGAACCTTTTTACAAAACTGTGTGCTACAGTTGTTAAGAAAATAGAAGCCAGGGGCTGGGAATTTAGCTCAGTGGCAATGCGCCTGTCTTGCAAGGGCAAGGTCCTGAATTCGATCCCCAGTACAAAAAAAAAAAAAAAAAAAAAAAAAAAAAAAAAAAAAAAAAAAAACCGGAACTTGCCAAAAAAAGTCTGTTGAATTTGTCAGCCACTTTATGTCTCTAAGGGACTC
>NW_022900913.1:11711861-11748982 GCF_012274545.1 Fukomys damarensis
AAAAAAAAAAAAAAGAAAAAAAAAGAAAAGAAAAGAAAATAGAAGCCGGAACTTGCCAAAAATAGTCTGTTGCATTTGTCAGCCACTTTATGTCTCTAAGAGACTCTGCCTTCATGCATTAATCTGTGGCTGTGTTAGTTCCAACCTCATATATTATAAAAAATAATTATAGGTTACTATAGTTAATTCCCACGTTTCTTAATTGTAGTTATACTATTATGGTGCTGTTTTGAAAAAATGGTTACTGAATGCAGATTTACATGGAGCTGTTTTTCTGCAGCACCTGTGGATATTGTTCTTTGGATTACAGTCCCTTCTTTATAGGATGTACGGTCATGGATATAGTTCAGGAACACAGGGCTGTGCAGGTGTTTCCCTTGGCTGATGTGCTGTAGCTTTACAGAGGAGCATAGACATTGGCTGGCCATCACCGTAACATAAAATGTTTCTTTATTATACTCGGAAAGTGCCTAGAGGTATTCTTTTGAGAATAGAGAAATTGGGGAAACTTCCTGCCAAAAAAAGAAGAGAAGGTTGAAGAAAAGTATGAAGGTCATGTTTTGAAATAACTAATGGATTTCTTGAGATGAGACACAATAATGCATTGGAAAAAAGTTTCCTTTGGGTAATAATTAGGATGTAACTCCCACCACGGAGAGACTTGATCACAGGGAAACACGGTGTTCCTTCTACTGTGGTACAGATATCAAAAGGACATCAGTAAGTCTGGTCAGCCTTTGCATGGTTTTGTGTAATCCCAGTGGATGCTGGTGATTCTGAATCTCTTTAGGCAGAGTCTGAACAAACACCCACAGCTAGATGTCCCAGTGTACTAAATGTCTCCCTCACCCAGTGTTTTTAACATTGGACCCCTCATGAGATTTAACCCTTCCCGGCTGTGGTGCTACAAAATGCCCAGAATACCTCTGTAAGTTGAGGAGGAAGCAGCATGAGCACCATATGTTTAAAAGGAAAATTGATATTTTTCCAGTTCCATCCAAAGAAAACACAGGTGTACTCATTCTGAACAACAAAATGTTCAACTTCTCTTGTCCCCGTCCTATGCCCATCCAAAAAAAAAAAAAAAAGTTTGGTGGCTAAATTAACTTGAGATGGAATGTTTGGAGACAGCTGGATGTTTATAATGGCTTTGTCATCCATGACAGAATACATCTCAATGAAAAGTAAATTATTCTGTGGTTGCATTCGTTCATGATTGCCAGATGAATCTGCATGTTGGTCATCAAACAGATACATGTATATATGCAGCTGTTGCCAAAGTGCATTGCTGTTTGGTGGACGTTAATGTGCTATTTTGGCAAGACTTAGAAACATCGTGTTCTTTGGCATTTTCATCATTTCACATTTCTTGGTCTCAGTGCCTTTGGAAGTACAGGCTCCTAAGTGCATGTGGAAGGTTGACCCTGTGACAGAGGCAGGAAGTGCTGACCCTCACTTTTCATGAGCACGCACAGGAAGAGGTTTTATACCTTGTGCTTAGGTGCAGTCACATTTATGACTTGTTCCTGCAGGCAGGGTTTGGGCATAAGTAGAGTGGGAAGTGGATTTCTGGAGGAGGATTTGGATATGTTGCTGTTGGACTTGGAATAACTGGCACCCTAGAGGAAGGTAGAATTCCACAGCATTTCTTCTCCCGTAGATCATAATCTGTACATTGGAATGTGGCTCTAGAGTAAGTTCAGTAAGAATGTTTATCCAGAAATAAACAGCACCTCTGAAGGGAAATCACAGAAGTCAAAATATGCAGATGCTCCCCTTAGCTAAACAAAATTATTTTGCAACAGTGTAAGAAATTGTATTTCAAAATCAGGCAATTCTGATCTCTTTTTATTGTATGTCATAGTATGTTCTATTCATTGTGGCTGCATACTAAATAGACTTAGAGTTTTGTGCCTGAAGTGATGCTCACTGTTTTATAATCTCTTCTGGTTTTTCTGGGTCGGGAATTCGGGAAGGTCTTGGTGGATCAGTCCTGGGCCAGCCAGAAGCTGGAAAGAAACATCTGAAATACCAGACCCTGAGCATCCAGGGATGGGACTTGTTCCTGTGTCTCTTCCTCTCCCTCTGTTTCTGTCTTTCTCTTGAGAAAAGGGGCCCAGGCCAGCCAGTGGACTAGTTGGGACTTCCTCACAGAATGGCAGTCTTGCTAACATGGCAGAAGCAGCTTCCAAGAGACCGAGAAGAAGCAGCACTGGAGGAGTTTGGGACTTAGCCGCAGAAGTTGTGCAGCGTCACTTAAGAGCATTTTATTGGTGGTGCTAGACTGAAGATTTGTGTCCTTGCTGATTCATGCATTGAAGTCATAACCCCAAGGAGATGGCAGTAGTAAAATGGCACCTTGGGGAGGTAATTATGGCTGGATGTGGGCTTAGTGTCTAATTAAAAAGATGTAGAGACCAGAGCTCCCCTCTCTCCTCTACCTGAGGACATAGCAGGAAGGAGGCTCTCTGTGGACCCGAAAAAAGAGCCTCACTGAGAACCTGGCCATGCTGGTATCTTGACTGCCAACTTCAGACCTCTTGAAGAGTGAGAAATAAATGTATGCTATTTAATTCACCCGTCTTTGGCATTTTGTTACAGTGAAATACAGTGATTAAAAGCGAATCACAATACTACCTGGAGTCAAGGGGAAGAGAAGTAGACATCATCTCTTGATAAAGGCAAAGTAAGAGCTATGGTGCTTGTGGAATAGGGGACAAAGTATGGTCCTCTTAGGAAAACACAGTCTGCTACATCTAATGTCATAATTATTTTAAAATGGAGTTTTAAGCCAGTATGGTGGCACATGTAACAAATTCCAGTCTTCTGAGAGGCCGAGGCAGGAAAATCACCAGTCTGCACTGAACCTAGGCAACTTAGTGATCTAATGAGACCCTGTCTCAAGGAAAAAAGAAAAAAAAAGGTGCTGGGAGGGGATGTGGCTCAGTATGAGGGCCCTGGTTCAGTCCCAGGTGCTGCAACATCAGAACAATAAAACTCCAGGAACAAAAAACAGAGTCTTAGTCTCTGTTCCTGGAGAAGCCTCCTGAGGAGAAACCCCCAGATGTGAAGTGTGCAGGTGAGCAGCATCCTGGCCCTAGAGGACGTGCCAGCCATGCAGTGGGTACAGTGGTGCATGTGGCTGCAAACTGGCAAGGAGACACCTCAGGTGGGAGGTTCGAGTCCTGCAGCTGCCCACTCCGAGCTTGCAAGGAGAGCTGGGAGAGGCACTGCTGAGGTGCAGTGTTTAGAGTTACACCAAGCACATGTCCTGGTGGAATAGTTTCCACTCCCAAGGACAGATAAATGCATCTGATTTTTTTTTTTTTTTGTACCAGAAATCGAACCCTGGTCCTTGCACTTGAAAGGCAGATGGCAGCACCATTAAGCTCCCTCCCCAGCCCTACATCAGATTTCAAACTGTAATCTTCCTTTGGATGTCAGTGGCAGCTTGCTTAGTAAGTTTCTATTACGTCTCTCACATCTTCAGTCACAGAAATGATCTAATAAATGCCTTTAGGTCTGACACCTTTAAAACTTGTGGATTTTCTTCCGTGAAGTTCTGGGAAACCTTGTTGAGTGAAAGGCCAGGCCCCTTTACACTGTACCTATATTGTGAACTTGCCCTCCTACAAAGCTCACACTTGAATGAGCATCATGTTTGAAAAGTGATTTGAAATCTCAGTGAAGACCAGTTCAACACACAGATCCGCTTTACCTTGAAGTCAGCCAAGTATCGTGCGAGGCATATCAAGTGCTGTTTCAATGTTTGGGTGAGCAGTTTCCTTGCTGGAAAGCTCATTGTTATTCTTTATTATGTAATGTTTATAAATGAACTTATTAAACATTAACTGTTTACCATGAGCGTCTGCATGCACGAGACCCAACTCAGATAACTCCTAGCTGGTGCCTGCACCTCTTCTTAGTTCTTCCCCAGCCCTTTGTTAACTGCTGGACAGTGGAGGAAATGCTGACCACCCTGTTATTCTGTCATCTTCAAGACAGAAAACACCTTCGGGTCTCTACTAGAACACTCAAAATGGGGAGGAGAAAGACAACCTTTTCTGACAGATTTTAAGGACTTTCCTCCTGGTGGAAATTTCTCCTGGCGTGGAAAGAATTTAAACTTACTCGTGGAGCTGTCACTGTGTGGATGGAAGACTCCGACTTTGGTCTTAGATGCGAGGATCGCTTTTGCCTGTGTGTCTGTCTGCCCTCTCCTCCTCTGTTCTGTCCGTGTGTGTGCTCCGAGAGCACTCCGGTGTGTAGCAGTAGTGTGTGTGTGTGTGTGTGTGTGTGTGTGTGTGTGTGTGTGCATGTGTGTGCACGCGTGTGTGTGAATTGTGAGGCTGTGAAAGTGGGCTCTGTCAGTGGCCCAGCTTCCTCCCTGCAGCTGAAAGCCCACAGTTAAGGTAGAATCCAGGCTTGCTCTGACCTCACTCTCTACACTCGGATATATATATTCCTGAGGAATGCAAGACTGAAATGCAGGCACTGAAACTTGAGAGGAGTACTAGGACAGCAGAAGCACGCCGATTTTTCTACTGTGGATTAAGGACATTTGTTTAACTAAGATAACAGTGTTATTTACTGGGATATTCTGTAATTATGCAGGACATGATGATAAAGTTGATATTCTGTGTTCCTGTATAAAAGATAAAAGACACAAAAGCAAGCACATGTGTATCATTCCACACCTGTAAACACTGTCACACAGGCTGCTGATTTGGTTTCTTTCCATGGTGTAGCAAACATTACCATGGCAAAAAAATGCATCATATTTTAAACTTTGTGTAGTCTTCCTTTGGGTGTCAGTGACAGTTTGCTTAACAAGTTTCTATTGTGGTTCTTACTTCTTCAGTCACATAAATGAGCAAATAAGTGGCCTTGGGTGTAATGGCTTTAGAACTTGTACATTTTCTTAGGTGAAATTCTGGGAAAGCTATTGAATGAAAGACCAGGTCCCTTTAAACTGTGACCATATTGCGTAACTGTCCCCCTGAAATGTGGGTCAATTTCTACTGTAGGTAGGCCACAGTGTGCTTGTGGCCCTTTTTCTGCTAGTAGAGATTCATGAAGTCTTTTCACTAACAATACTAAGATTCCCTCTTATATTTATTTTCATTGTTATTATTATCATTGAAAAGGTTATTATCATTCACATGTTCACTGATCATTTTTCTCTTTTTCTTTGGTGCTTGGCTTATTCTTTTTATTTATTTCCCTTATCTAAAGGCTCTGGCTAATATTTCCAGAACTATATTGAATAAGAGTGGTGATGGTGGACATCGTTTCTTGTTCATGATTTTATAGTGAAAGCTTTCAGTTCTTGTCCATTTCATATGATGTTGGTTATTGGTTTGTGATATTAGATAGAGATCAAGATAATCTATTTCAGTTTTCTGTATGGTTTTATCATAATTGGGTGTTGGATTTTGTCGAACACTTTTTCTACATCTGTTGAGATGATCGTATGATTTTTGTCCTTGACTCTGTTAATATAGTATATTACATTTATTGATTAATGTATGTTGAAACATCACTGCACCCCTGGGATGAATTCTACTTGGTGAGGGTGTATGATCTTCTTGATGATCTTCTGCCATCTGTTTGGCAGTGTCTTACTGATGTTTGCACCTATATTTATTAAAGAGATTAGCTTGTAGTTCTCTTTTTGGTTGGGTCTTTCTCTGCTTTTGAGATCAAGGTAATGCTTGCTTCCAGGAATGAATTTGGGAGTATTACTTCCCTTTTAGCTTCATTAAAGTGTTTGACCAGGAATGGCATTAGCTCATCTCTACATTTTGTGTAGAATTCAGCAGTGAAGCCATCAGGACCTGGGCTTTTCTTTGTTAGTAAGTTTTTAATTACATTTTCAATTTCATTGATTGATATTGGGTTGCTTAGAATTTTTGTCTTCATCAAACTTTGGTAATTCATATATATCTAGAAATCTGTTTGTTTCTTTCTTTTGTGTTTTTCATCTTATTGGAGAACAGATTCTCAAAGTAGGTACTGATGATCCTTTGGAATTCTGATGGATTGGTTGTGATTTCATCCTTTTCATTCCCAATTGCATGGATTTGGGCCATTTTGTTCCTTTTTTGGGATGAGTTGGCTAAGAGTTTGTCAATTTTATTTATTCTTCAGAAGAACCAACTCTTCTATTTGTTGATTTTTTTATATTGTTCTCTTAGTCTCCATTGCATTGATTTCTGCTCCAATCTTTATAATTTCCTCCCTTATATGAGCTTTTGGTTCGTCTTGCTCTTCTTTCTCAAGAAGCTTAAGGTTCAGCATTAGGCTGTTTATTTGAACTCACTCTGTTTTCCTAGTGTGGGTATTCACTGCTATGAATTTCCCTCATAGGATTACTTTCATTGTGTCCCATAAATTCTGGTATGTTGTATTGACATTGTCATTTAATTGTAGAATTGTCTAATTTCATCTTTAATTTCCTCTGTGATCCATTGGTTGATCAGTAGGGTATAATATAATTTCTATGTGTTTATGACATTTTTGTGGTTTCTTTTGCTATTGATCTCCAATTTCATTGCACTATGCTCCGATAATATATAGAAGATATCTTCAATTCCTTTGCATTTACTTAAACACGTTCTATGAGCAATTATGTGCTCTATTTTGGAGAATGACCCTTCTGCAGCTGAGAAGAATGTGTATTCTGATTTTGTGGGGTGGAACACTCTGTAGACATCTATTAAGTCCATTTGTTAAAAGGCTTGGTTCAATTCTAGTATTTTGTTATTTGTTTTCTGTCTAGTTGATCTATCTATTTGTGACAGTGAGGTATTGTGGTCTCCCACTGCAACTGTAGTAGTGCTTATATGATTTTTCATGTCCATTAATATTTGTTTTAAATAGTTGGGGGCACTAGTATTTGGTGCGTATACATTTATGATTGTCACCTCTTCCTCTTGGGTTCTTCCCTTTACAAGGATGTAGTGACCTTCTTTGTCTTTTCTTAATTAGTCTTGGTTTGAAATCCACTTTGTTTGCAAATAGTATAGCTACACTTGCTTTTTTTCAGGTCCCTTCACATGGAATATTGTTTTCGGTCCTTTGACTTTCAGTCTATGAGTTTCTTTTTGAATTAAGTGTGTTTATTGTATGCAGCATATTGTTGGATCTTGCTTCTTGACCAGTTCTGCCAGTCTATTTGCTTTAATTGGCGCACTGAAATAATAAACATAGATGGTGATAACTGGTATGTATTGACTTATTCTTGTGATGATCTTTTCCTATTCTAGGATTTTTCTCCCCTTTGCATTTATTTTCTTGACTTGTCTGATATATTCATTCAGTTGGGGTTTATAGAGTTTGAAATACAATTTTTTGCACTTTTGCAAAACAGTTTTGTTTAGCTAAGGGGAGCATCTGCATCTTTTGACTTCTGTGATTTCCCTTTTGACTTTCAGTGATATCTGTACCTTTTCTATAGTTACTATGTCTTTCATTCTGGTTATCATCTCTGTAGTTAGCTGGGAAATTATTTCTCTTTTTTTTTTTCCTAGAGCCTGTTCATCTGTTCTGTTACTTTGCTTGTTACCAGTTTGGGGAGTTCAGGTGGTTGACTTTCTGATTGTTTCATCTCATTTCCCCCTGAATGTGCCTTTGGTGAGCTGGACATCTGGGTTTCTATTTTGTTTAGGTGTCTTCTCATTTTAATTTTTTTGTAGTTGATATATCTTTAATGCTATTATTAGGAACCCTTAAGCAGTGACTCCTTGTCAGAGGTATTTATTTTCCAGGTATAGCTGGTCTTTGGAGTTTGAGTCTGTAATGACCCTTAGGCAATCTCAGTTTTGGTATAACAGGAAGGAAAGCTGACTAGAGTAACTGCATCTTCTTGACTAAAATAATACAGTCAACATCAACAATAGCTTCAGACACAGCTTAGAAAATGAAAAATTGTGGTAACTATTAATCTGTCACCTTTAAGTGCCTGAACTAGACTGGTGGTTACATATCAAAAATCAAGGACCAACCATAAATATGTTTGCAGTAAATAAGCCCTTCAGTATAGCAAATTTACCCTCTGGGCAGAAGACTTAGGAGTTGGGGGAAAGGAGGATAGAGAAATACAAAGAGAGGCAAAGGTTAGAAGTAGGGAGGGACTGGAGGATACAGGAAGATCATGCAAACTTTGGGAAAGTGGTGAAGAAAGGAATAAAAAAGAAGGAAGGAACAAAAACAAGAACAGAACAAATGACAACAGGAAAACTGGAAAGTGTATTCATGCTCTTCTAGGAATAAGAACAATCAAGAAACAATACAACAGGAGTAAACAGGAACAAGAAAGCAGAGAAATGAAGAAGAAAGGAGAAGAAAGGAAAAGAGAAAAAGAAAAAACAATGTCCTCTTCAAGGCGGGTCTCTCCTGTCACTGATAGACAACGTGGGCAGCAGTGTGCAGATTCAAGTGGCCTAATCTCAGTGAGCCAGCCATAGTCCACCGAGCTTCAGGCTAGCTTCTATCTGCGAAGCCGAGTTTGCGCTTCCTGACCTCCTGTGGGTTTGAACTGTGCAGGGTTCTACTGAAGTTTCAAGGCACCCTTCCCCACAGCAAGTCTGGTTCCTGTAGGTGGTGCTCATCTCCCCCCCACCAACTTCTGTAGTCTGCTGCGTCTTTATTGCAGCGACTCTTCACTCTCCCTGGGCTTCAGTTCTCAGCAAGGGTTGGAGAGGCCGCCTCTCTACTGCTTAGCACTCTGCTATCTTCTCAAGCTCAGAACAGTGGTCTTTCTGTTCCCTGCCGTCATCTGGTCTGGCTGTCACTCTCATGGGTGGTCCCGCTGGTGATGGAGCACATGCTAGCAGTCCTGCTGATGTCCCCCTACTACTCTTGTTTGGGTACTGGAAATTGTACCTAAGTACATGTTAGACATACTGGGACAGGCTGGATTGAGGATTATCTCTGGGATTTCTCTGTAAAAGATGTTTGTGGTAAAAACAACCTGGGTTTTCAACTTCTTGGATGTCCAATCTTAGGGCAAATTTAGATAATTCACATTGCCCTTCTGGTATCAGATATAATTAGGAGGTATGAGGGGGTTCTTGTGTACAGGATCAGCTGGTTGTAGCTCATGGGGTCACTAGCAACCTGCCCAGCTCATCTTTACTGATGTCCATTGCTTTTTCAGTACCTCTGTTCTTGTTCATGCATTCTGTAATAGATCTAGTAGTTGCCAGTGTTGGTCTTCAGCCTGAAGTGGTGATCTTTCTAGTCTCTTAGTGTTTTGGGGAAAAAACATAGAGTGATCGTTAGGGAATTTTATGCTGGGATCAAAAGATAATGTGCTAGAACAATTTAATTGTAAATTTCAGAGTGAAAATCAGGCTTCTGGGAGCATGTGAAATGTCCTTGATGAAAGTATTTCTTTTAAAAGGTAGAGAATCTCATTTACCTAGAAGTATATGGTACTAGCACAAGTTAGTTCAGTGGTGTAATCACCAGAGGTGCAACAAAGCTCCCAATTTGAATCCCTTTCACCTACCCTGCTATAGAGTGCTGAAAGCAATCAAATATATTCCTTTAATAATATTCTGGTTTCCATTTAATTACTTAAGTTTCTAGCTTCTCCTGAGTTTATGATGTACATGTGCTTACGTGCGTAGATGTGAGGAGATGAAAGGCTGTCATATATGAAGTTTGACATCCTCCAACTCATTCTGTTATCATGGAGACAGTTATAATTTACATTAGACAAAAGGAAATAAAGAAAAGTATGCTGAGACCAAGCCATCAACCTATCTGTAACATGTGGCTATGCATTACTCACTCTTTATGAAACACATTAAATTATTATTATTATTATTATTTTTGTACCGGGGATCGAATGCAGGACCTTGCACTTGTGAGGTAAGCGGCAGAACCTCTGAGCTAAATCCCCAGTTGGTCATAGCAAATCAAAGATGCAAAAATGATGAAAAATAGGCAGAGTGACTTTTCCAGAGATAGGGGAGCCACCTGGAAATTTGTCCACTTAAGACATCTGGAAGATATTTTTCAGAACAAAGAGAATAAAATGTTCAAAATTAAAAACTAAATTTCCAAAGTACCAATTGTCATAACTAGCTAGCTCACCATAGTATGAATGCAGAAGTGTAAGTTAGATTTTCATTCTCATTTTTCTCTGGGGTGTTATTAACGGAGAATATGACTGCATGCCTAAGATACGCTGATAGGAAGAAGAAAATTTATACTCATTTTTCTTCTATCAGAGAGGCTCAGATACCATTAACTATAACTCCATCAAATTTCTAAGTTGTGCCTAATAAATTCTGATGATGAGTTGTTAAAATTGATTTCGTTTTACGCTGGAGTTGTGTCATATTAAATATTTCTTTTCAGACTCATTGGTGTGTGTTACACATGAGTATGTATCTTATTAAATCTAAATCAAATTCTTGTTCAAGGCTAGTCACACAAATGGGATCTTGTTTTTAATTGTGAAATTCCAATGAATGGTTATTCCTGGAGAAAGCTTCCCTTTGGCTTATTTTAAGGCAGATGATTTAAAAGTGATTAATTTAGGAATCAAGAAAATATGTGAAACTACAAGGCCTGGAGCCAGTCTCCTTAGTTAGATCCCAACAAGCCTTTAAAAATATGTGCTGTCATTCTAAAACTCATTTTTCCAAGCTGGACTCCAATATTTGGCGAAGAATTTTCTTTTCTTTCCATGTTTGTTCTACACTGAATCTGGGGGGTATTAAGATTGATGAGGGAATCAGGGCTTGAGGTTTGGAGCCAGCGTAAGCACTTGTGAGTGACGACAAATCATACCTTCCCCCCTCCCCCCTTCTATTCTCCTTTCTCCCTCTCCTTCCTGCCTTCTTTCAGTATCTCTTGTCTCTTCTTTTCTTTCCTACAGCACAAAGTGACAGGTTCGAATGGAAACACCTAAAGTGTTCCCTGCTTTCACCTTTGGATGGAAAGTTGAATGAAAGGTTTAGAACATTTGACCAGGAAACTCTGGTGGAGAAACTTCTCCTTGCTTGTCTTCTCAGCATCCAGTCTCTGTCTTAGGTTCGCAAAGTTATTTAGAATTTCATCAAAAGTGAAGACAATGAAGAACTGTCCGCAACCCAGCTATAACACTATCAGGCATCTTGATTTTCCATTCTACTATATAGCAGACTCTTTCAGCTCTCAATCTAAACTAATACAATGAAGCCAGCTCCTGGTTGGTAAAACACTTTTCAAAATTCATTCGTCATTGGATTTATGAGTATAGTCACCAGAAAAGCTTTAATAAAATGGGACTATTGAATTTGCTTCTTAGCCTTTAGTCTTTTTAATGTTGGCAGCTACAAAGAGATTGCTAGAATAGAAATTAAGTGGGACTTTGGGAGTTATCTCAGGTTCCCTCTGCTTCTCTCCATAGTCATGATCATTGGCACGCAGTCATCATCTGCCACGAGAATGGCTTTAGGAGCCTCCCTGATGCTTTTGCTTGACCTGAATCTCACTGGTCCACTCACTGCCCAGCAGCCAGCATCATCTTTCAGGACACAAATCTATCATTCTCCTGCTGGAAAACAATCCAGTAACCTCTTAGTCTGTATGGACTAAATCCAAACTCTTTTTTATTCTTCTCTATAGGTCCTATATACTTTGTCCTTTCTCTATATCTCCCCCATTCCCAGAACATAGCAGGCCAATCCCAAGGTCAAGGCCTTTGCATATTCCAAATCCTTGGCATGTAGGATTCTCTTGCATGGCTATTTCTGATCTCTAGATTTCAGCTCAGAGGTCCCCAACTCAGCCAAGCCTTTCACGGACTCCCTTTTATTTACTGCTGCCCTGTGAATTTCCTTTAGGCACTCGGTAGACTTCAACATTGGTGTTTGCTCGTGTTGTTTTCTGATCATGTTCTCTGCTCTCCGAAAGGCAGGGATCTGGTTTGCCTTGTTCACTCCTGTGAAGCCTCAGCTTTGGGGTAGTGTGTGGTACAGAGGAAACACAGATGTGTTCAACGTGTCTATACTTTATGTACAAGTGCCGCCCCATTTTAACGATGAAGAAATTGAGCCACAGCAGAGCTAAATAATTTTTTTCCAAGCCAAAGAGCTAATAAGAGACCAAAACTCTATTTGTTGAACCCACATCGAGTGAGTGAAAGAAGGCACAATTTATTGTATCTTTCTTCCTCTAACATGAGGCTTTGGAGGTAGTGATTTTGGAGATTTAAAAAGAAAAGCCTAAAATGGATCAAATAAAAGAAAAATTCATTATGTTTCCTTGTTTTCTTAGCTAAGGTGAAAGCCCTTCCCATCCTTTAATTTCCCCATCCCCAGCTGTTTAGCATATGTTTTTGTTTTTCAGCCTTTTCCCTCCTAAAAACTCTCTAACTTCTGGGATCTTTGACAAAGCCTCACTGTTATGCCAGGTTGAAACTCAGCCACCCATATTTGCTCATTTTGCCTCAGATTTACTGTCCAGCAGAGGCAAGACTGAGGTCACCGAGTTAAAACTAGACTTGTACTTTACTGCGTGATGTCTGGTGTAAAGTTGAATTCAAAGATTTATTGCTCAAGGTTGGTAGATTGCAGCGCGACTGTTGCATGATTTATTTACTGTCAGAACTGAATAGTCACATTTTTAAAGTGAATGCTGTTATTACCGAAATAAGTCATCATTTCACAGGATACTTTGGGCTGATGTTACTGCTCATTTTAAAGTACTGATGTGTAAATCAATGACTGGTCATCACATGGAAGAACTCTGGCATGCAGCGAAGTCCTGTTTTAATCTGCTCTCAATAACAGATTATGTCCAACTGGGAAGCATTGATTTAACTTTCTTCCTAGTTGCGAAATTTTATCTCTGACCTTTTATAGTGTTCCACTTCCATCTCAATTACAGAACAATTATTGAAGTACAAGGTTTGGCAGGCCAACATCCTTAGAACCTCACTTTGTTCAAACTTTGAAGATTTTAGTCCAGTCACTTTTTTAAAAAATTCAATTACTCGTGTTTTATGTTTCTTTGGAAAGCAGTGATCTGTTTTCTTCACATGGAAGTCCATGAGCTAGTCTGGATCAGAACAGCCACTTATCTAAGAAATTTCAGGAGATTGTTGCTGGAACTAATAGAATTAATTACGAAATGTTCTTAGTGAGAAATAAAGGTGAAGGTGTGAGACCGCGGAACTCTTTGTGCTCTGTGGATCCAAGAACTTTGGGCATTAGTTTGCAGCCCATTCTGCATGGGTGGATGTTGTGGAGCAGCGAGGGGGCCTAAACCCTGCTGGGTATCTGTATTTAAATGTGTTAAATGCTTTCTTTCTCTGCTAATTCTATTAGAAGAAAATCATCGCGTGAGAAGCCTGCTGGAGAGGGTGCCTTGTGGAGTAGCGGTCAGGCCAGCACATGGCCCAAATGGCTGTCTCTTCCTCTGGTCTCTCCTGTTGTTTTTCCAAGCCACCCTGGGTTTGGCCAGCTGGTCCTCGGTGTCATCATTCGAGTCCGTGATGCGCAAATGAGGCTCAGACAGCGGTCGTGGACATTAGGGATGCGTGTGTCTCCCTGGCTTTTCCATCTGTGCCACAGCTAAGGGAAATTGCTGCGAATTCCTGGTTTAAACTTCGTCCTCTGTGTTTTAAAAAACAAACAAGACTCTCGCTTCCTTCACCATCCCGTATCCACACCATCTTTCTTTTCAATTTGACGTAAGATAGTTTGACCTGGAGTTACCAAGAGTGATAAGAAGTTGGACTTGGAAGAGGGAAGTGGAAGGGAAGAGAGCTATGGTGTCCTGGGCCTGATGTGTAAAGTAAAGAAGGGAAGGATGGTTTGGCGATTGAGAGGCTGAGAGGGGAAGACAGGCAGGGCAGTAAGAAGTGCAGTCTGTCCTGTTGCCTCTGGACACTGGCCCTGCATGGACGGCCCCACATGTTGGACTCTGTCCACACGACAGGCTGCATGTGCCATGTTTCAGATCTCTGAGAACTTGAGGAAAGTCACAGGAGGTGCCATCTGAGATTTCTCTCCCTTCCTCACCTATCTGGTTACAAAGTCCTGGTATTTTTGCTGGATTCAAATCTCTTAAATCTTTTCATTTGTCTCTAGATGCCTTTGTTACTTCAGTGGCAGCTTTTGAGCCAGGCTTGCTGCTTCTGCCCTTATCCTCTCTGGCCCCTTTTCTGAGCTTGACCAAGCCTCCTGACATCCGACATGAGATTCTGCTCATTAAACTCTGCACAGGATCTTTGCAGCTTTTGGGAGAAAGTTCAGATTTCCTACCATGATCTGCAAGACTTGAAGTTGTGCAAACACCTCCCAAGTCATTGCTTTCCTTCATTGCCTTTTATGGGCCTGGTAAATATTTGTGGTTCTTGAATGCTCGGTGTTCTTCCTTTTGCTTCTGGCCTTCTGCTGACCTTGGAATGTGTGCTCGCCATCATGTGACTTTCCAGAATCAAGTGAGCTGGACTCACCAGTCATGTATGAGCTAGCCGGATGTGTGAACTCTGGAGCACTTTGTCCTTACTATGAGTAAAGACACTTGCAGGGGTGACTTTCCTCACTAGATTAGTCTTCCTCTGGACTGTGAACATCTTTGGAAATGATACCGATAAGATTTCCAGCTCCTTACTCCTGGTCATTAAACCAGGAGCCGGATCAGTACCTTATAATTAAATCAAGAGTCACATAGCTTTTTTAGGGGGGCAGCTATTTCTAGTTAGCCTCACACTTATTTGTATTATTCTATTCTGCCTGTTTTTGCTTCTGTGTTTCTAGCGAGGAGATTCTCTGCAGGGTAGGCAGGTTTGTACTTGGGTGGATACACAAGTGTTACACTCGGGATCTCAGCTTGTTATTCTTTCAGTGTTTCGAAGACTCAGTTTGGTTTTCTGGAAGTGTCTTCAGCTTCTGGGATTACAGCACCATTTGGCCTATAGATAGTAGCAGATTGTGACAGCTCCTCTTAATTCCAGAGAATTTAATGGGACATGGGGAGGAACATTAGTGCCAAAAATTCACCTTGAAAATTGGAAATACTTTCCTTGTGTAGGGCTGAGACAGGGGAGAAGGCGGAGGGCATCTGAAGACCTAGGACTGGAGCAAAGCTTGGCTCTGCAAGACCTAGCTTCTGCTTCTCTCTTTTACTTGGTAGAGGCTGGAACTCAATGGCATCAGTCCCTCTGTGCTAGATCTTATGATGCGAATCTTGACACTTGGGAGGAATAAGGTTAGTGCCATCACTGGCCTTCCATCCACCATGGCAGCATGGTCTCCCAGAAGACTGCCTCTTGGAATACATCTTAGAGATACTTGGAAACCTTTAGGCTCACAAATGCACATGGAATAACTACTGTGTCTGTGTTCTGAGGAAATCTGGGCTCAGAGAACTGAACTCCTTCAGCAAGAAAGAATTTGAGTATAGGTCTTCTGTTTGCCAGTCCTCTGCCAAGTGTGATATTTTCCACCTTAATTTGTCAGCCATCCATTTCATGTGTGATGGCAGAGCATCATGGGAATGAGTTGTGGAGTTAAGATGGGTCTGGTCCTGCTCTGGGATGTACTTGCCTGGGGACGCTGGGATAACTGATTTCTGCACTTTCATCCACCTATCTTAAAAATGAAGGTAATACAGCTTGGGTCTAAGTTTCCTGTGAAGACTAAATGAGATAACATACTGTGAAGTGTCACATACACTGCTCGATAACATTACAATTCTTACTTTCTCCTGTGTTTGGAATGCTTGAAATTCACACTTTTGCCATTTAAGTTCAGATTTATTTAATTTGTGGGTATCCCCTCAAACATCATGGGACTATCTTGTCACCAGCCCTGTGTGTCCTGGAGAAGCTGATTTGATGTCCTCTGTCATGAGAGAGATGATGATATTTGTCTACACATCTAGTTCAAAGTCTTAGCCTTTTTTTTTCTTTATAAATGGAGAAGCTAAAACTTATACTTGATGCTTGGTTCAGTTTAGCCACACACAGAGAAAGTAAGTTTTATTATTTAGAGGTTATTTTCATTATTTGGAGAAGTTTCCCACTGCTATTATGCTTACCTCAGATTTTAGCCTAAAGCTAAAAGTTTGTCTGTGTTTTAAAATAAAAAATTAGAGAGCTGATGAAAGACAGATTCCAGGATAAAATACGCATATTCAAACTCAGGGCAATTCTACATGATTATGCATTTGGTAGCACTTCAGGAGAGGCAGTAATGTCCTTGCAGCATTCTAATCCTTAGCAACATTTGAAATTTTAGGGCTTTTAAAATGAAAAGTGAGTGAAGGAAGGCTGGTGAGCCGCAGTGGGGAGCTGCTGGGAAACACGTGCTTTCCCTTTTCTTCCCCTTGTGCCTATTGCTTTCTCTCTCTTCTTCTGGACTCCTCTACCCCATGCCTTTTCGTTAGAAATAGGCAGGGCTTAGTCTTTTTCAGCTCACTTCGGGATGCTCAAGCTTTCTGCCGCAGAGATTTTGGTTAGAAATTAATAAACTGATTTCCTCAAGCGTTTCGCAGAAAGTTCAGTAGTGCATGAGAGCAACATCAAAAGTGCAGATTTGGTTGTTGTTGTTTGTTTAATTAGCATGAAAAATGTCTTTTTCATCCTTTTTTTGGAAGTTGGTGAATTTTCTTTCTTCTATTCAGAGTATGCATTCTTTCTCTAAATATGTTCGTTGGTAACTCGTCGTGACTATTGAGAAGAACTGAGCATGCGTGACAACATCTTGGACACTATCCAGTCAAGTTCAGTTATTTTCAGATTGAACAGCAGTCTCAGAGAGTCATCCCAAAGAAATGTTTGTAGTTAGGTTGACCCATGTGACGTTATTATCTTGAGTCTTTTTCACTTTCAGAAACAACAGTTTCATTTGGTTCAACTCTAAGAAAGATAGTTCACCATTTCTTACCTTAGGCTAAATTATTTTGTCTGATGTACATGATATGTTTTCTGTATTGGATATTCAATATTTATTTGCTGATAGAATACTAGGCCTGAAGGTGATCTGAGTAATACTAATTCCAGTTAGCTTTTGAGGCATTTGCCTCTGCACCATGCAATGAAAGTAAAATATTTTGCTTTTGAATGAGGCTGAAAAGACAAACAGGGGGTTTAATGCGTTGGCTGTACTGGCTTTTTGTAGTATGTGGAGGGAGACATATGGTGGGTCAAGGAGGTCAAGAATTTGGTTAGGTATTTGGAAAATAAACAGTTGAAAAAGTTAAAAGTGTATCTGTTCTGATCTTGGGCGGTCTAGGCCACTAAACCTAACTACTCTGTGAAATGGTGTTTCTGGTCCTTACTCGGTGGCGAGGGAGGTGC
Organism: Fukomys damarensis; assembly: GCF_012274545.1. Classification (NCBI taxonomy): domain Eukaryota; kingdom Metazoa; phylum Chordata; class Mammalia; order Rodentia; family Bathyergidae; genus Fukomys; species Fukomys damarensis. The sequence continues at coordinate 11,729,170 of NW_022900913.1, forward strand.
ATTCTACGTGAATGATGGGAGCACCCCATAGCCATGCAGTAGCCAGTCCGAATTCCTGATTCATGTAATTCAGGGTAGGAACAGGAGCTGGATTTGCTACTCCCAGTTTATGCTGAGGATAGAGGTGAATGGTGTGGTGAGTCTGTGGGCTTTGCCTTGGATAACAGGGCTGAAGAAGGGCCCCAGGGAAAGCAAGAGGCAGATGCTATAGAGTAGTAGGTGGATCCAATATGGAGACTCACAGAAGGCTTTGGAAGTGTTGCAGAACTCAGGTTGTCAGAATTATAGACTGCTCTTCACCATAACAACGTGTACTAGTGATATGACACTTCAGCCTCTGCTCAGTGCAAAAATGCCAGACTCAGCTCCCTTCTTGATTAGAGTGGAAATGCATTTCTCTCCTTTCTCCATGTCCACTTTCACTGCTGACTTGAGCTGCCTTGAACTGCTCCTTTCTGCATCAGAGCACAGCCAGGTAAAAACCTGGTGAGTCTTTACATTCTGAACACTCTACCTGTGTGAGAAATGAGGTTTGCCATGGCTTTTGCTCATCTCCCAGTATCTAGAGCATGGGTATCATCGACAGTGAGTTGTTCCCAAGGGCTCCGGGGTGTAGTCTTTTGCCAGCTGCAGTGATTTCAAGCCAGTGATCCCAGAGCCTGTAAGAAGGTAGAAATGCCAAAGCAGTAAGAAAATATACATAAAAACAAATTGATATATTCCCAAGAGTGCTATACATGCCAGCTGTGATTATGAGTATGGAAAGTGCCAAAGGACTGTAAATGATACCAACATTTCAAGTGAGGAAGTTTGCTCTGAGACCCAGGAAAGGTGGTGCAGGCATTGCAAATGAAAGAAGGTGGCATTGTGAAGAGATGTCATTTCCAAACCAGCAAGAGTTAGGACCGGGGCACATGGCTGTGCCGCATGTGGTGAGTGGGGAATTACAGTCTGGCTGCACTGGTTGATATGGAGAGATCTAAAAAAATACACCCGGGAAGACAGACCTGGCCCCGATTTATTAATCTGATTGTTAACTCAGAATCAATTGTTTGGATTAAAGTGATGACCTAGACATTTAATTTAGAAGTGTTTTATACCTGGACTAAAGCATGCCTTTAGTGCAGTATTCATGGAGAACAATTATTATGGGCCCAACATCAAACCAAGTGTGTATATGCATTCATTCATGGAAAGGCAGCACATTTCATAAGGAAGCTCACCAAGGCAGGGAATGAACTGTTTTCCCACAGCCAGGCCGTGCTAAGGGACAGGAGTTTGGATCTATGTACACTGATCCCACATCTGGGCTTTGCACAAAGGCTGCAGTAGGAAGCTAAGAGGATATGGCAGAGCCTGGTGTTTTCTTTTTTCTCATTGATTTTATTGGTACGTTTTAGGTATACAGTATAGTTACATTCATCATTGGGATCTTGTACCTTTACGTGTCAGGTCTTGGTTCTCATTTTTTCCCCTTGTCCCTGCCCTCCTTTCACCCCCTCCTCCCATCCCCTTTTACAAACTCTTTATTTCCGTCTTTTCATTTTCTCACATTTTTTTCTTTTCCCTTATTCCCGTTCCCCTACCCTTCCCACTTTCCCTACACCATTAGCCCTTTTCTTCCTATTTCACATTGTCAATTATACCATTAGGATCTTATGTACCATTAACAGTTTTTCACACCAGAGAAACTATTCGGTATTTATACATGTGTGACTTATTTATTTCACTTAGGAGTCTATCCTCAATATGTATCCATTTTCCTATGAATGACTCTAATTTATCATTCTTTATGGCTGAGTAATATTCCATTTTATAGAAAAACCACATCTTCTTTATCCAGTTTCCAACTGATGGGCAAATGGGCTGTTTGCAACTTTTAGCTATTACAAACTGTACCACTATAAATATAGGTGTGCATATATCACTGTGATATGATTCTTTTAATTCTTTTGAAAAAATAGACAGAAGAGGGATTGCTGGGTCAAATGGAACCTCTAAACCTAGTTCTTTGAGGTATCTCTATATTGATTTCCATAGTGGTTGCACCAGTCTGCACTCCCACCAACAATGGAGAAGGGTAGAGTCTGGTATTTTCATTTACTAGCTTTGGGAGGGTTACACAGCCTGTGCCTTAGTTTTCCTGTGAGGACCATGGGGAGAGTAGCTGAAGTCCTAGCTCCTGGAGTGAGGACTTAATGTAACAACAGGAGTACAGAACAAGCTCATAGAGGTTGGCTGCTGTTAGAGGTAAGGAGTATTGCACCAGTAATCCCTTTGCATGACAGAAGAGAAAACAAGGATTAGAGATGGTAGGTGGTTTGTTCAAGTACAAAGTTGAGATGTAAATGAAGCACTCTGCTCTGTAAGACTGAGTGCTCTCGTATTTATAGCAGGAAATCAGCTAAATCAGAATGTATGGTCATGCCAAGAGTGGGTTAACGTTTTTCCTTTGAAATGCCTAAGAAAAAGTCATGGTAGAATTGAGTGATGTAGGTATGTGTGTAGAATATGTGTTTTCAATAGACAAAATAATTATTTAGAACTAGTCATTAATTTTCCCCCTTTCCACTTCTTCATATGGCTCTCCCTCACATTAAAACAAAAATAAACATCAACTTTCAAAACATGAAATTTTATATGTTGCTTTGTAATAGACCAGGAAGCAACCATTTTGTAGCGTTCTGTGAGTCACCCTAGGAAATCAGTCAAACACAAGACAGGGATCATGGGAACTCTGGTTGGTAGCCAGTTGAGTACCGGTGGCTCAAGCGAAGCCCCCCACTTGTGGGATCTGACGCTCTCATCATGTGTAGAGCATCAGAATCGAATTGAGACATGGGAAGCCCAACCAGGGGTTCTGCTGCAGGACTGCTTGCTTGCTGACTGGTGGGGAAAATGCCTCAGCCCCACACATTCTGGTGAAGCAGAGATCACAGTGATTGGCTGCGTTGTGCTAAGACTAGAGTCGGAGAAGTACAGCACTTTGTTTTTTTCCTGTATCTCTCATATGTTAGAAAGGACGAGAAGAGCAGGGGAGAAAACAGTCCACAGTGTGTGATTCCCATCTCGTTTTTCCGAAAGGTACGTAAATCTTGGAGCTAGTAAGATTATTCTGCCTGACTGAAACCATATATTTGAAAACATCTCCCTAGATAATATCATACTGAGAAAAAAATGCCATCTGAGATGCCTGAAATTCTTACTTCTTATTTAAATGAGTTAAAGGCCTATAAATTACATTGCAACAAAATCTTTATGAACATATTCATAACATGAGCGTACTCTAAGATTTCTACCTGGGTTACACATGTGTCTTCATCAAATGCAGCTTGCACTTTTTGATGAGGAAAGTTCATTTTATGAGAAGGTGAGTGAAGAAGGACTAGAGTAGAGAAAGACTTTAATGTGCAGATTGAAATCTTAAATTCCCAGTTTGGGCTGGATGGGAGAGTAGTCAGAATGCTCTGGACACCTTTATGGACGAAGTGATTCCTTTGTGCTGCAAGTTTTGGGGAAAATAACTCTGGGAAATTTTGTGGTTATTAACGAAGAAGCAGCACAAGGAAGAGAATGAGAAAAAGAACAACAGCTGTCCTTGAAGTGTTTGATCTATTCTGGCCAAAAGGCAAAACTATTATATTTTCAAAAGAAAGAAGAGATTAGCTCCTAAGTTGCTATATTCAAGAACTATTCCAGTTACAGGCAAGATTTATTCTGCTTAATGTATCTCCTTTTATAGAAGCCAGACCTTTCGCTTCCCTGGCTTCTACAAACCTTAACTTAGGTTGTGACCGCAATTTATATGATAAAAGGGCTGTAAATGTAGAATTTAGTGGCAGTGATTTTTAAAATGCATAAGGCTTTGAAAAATACAACACAGATTATAGATGGAAGCTGAGTTAAAGTTTTTAAAAGAAGAAAGAGCAACGAAGACATCTTTTGATTGCTCAGAGCAAATTAAACTATTTCCCAAGGACTTATTGGATTTATTGTGTGGCTAAATGTAGTGCTTCTTAGTTTGACTTGCCTATGCTTATTTAAACCATTACAAATCATCACTGTTGAAGTTATTACTTTATACCTGCTCAGTCTTTTATAGAGTCAGTCTCTAAAACTAGTATTCCTTTGACTTGGAAAAAATATCTTACTTTTATGATGAAGATTTCATGTCTTAGATTCAAATTATCATTTTGGTAGTCATAAAATTGCTGCAGTTCCAGTGCTCACCACCAGGTGCAACAGAGAGACTCTTCTTGTCCTTTATTGGTGGCTATTAAAGCATTTGAGTAGCAGGTGGGTATCAGACTGATTTGAACTGCTAACATTTCGGTGATGTCCTTACCTCATTTCTTTCTGTTTCTCTGTTTTTCCATGTGCATCTTCATCGCCTGACAGTGTCTGTTTTCTGTTGCTGCTACAGAATACCACAAAGAGGGTAATTCTTAAGGAAAGGAAGTTAATTTAGCTCTCTGTTTTTGAGGTTGGGAAGTCCAAGGGCAAAGCCACACTGATGTGTATGGAGGCCCTTGTTCCTGGTGGAGGGGGAAAGGGTGAGTGCAAAAGTGAAAGCAGCAGAGTGGATTTGCTTTCTATCAGCTGTTCTTGTGATAAGCAGCCTAGTCCTGGAATAAAGAGATTCATCCATTTACAAGGACTCTGGCCCTGTGACATAGTCATTTCTCGTTAGGCCTCAGCTCCACATGTGGTTGAAAATCAAACTTCTAACTTTGAAGTTTGGGGACATAGAGCCATAGCGCCTTTTTGAAATAATATGGCATGAATCAATAGGGGCAGGGAAAGAGGGATAGAGAGGAGAGAGGGAGAGAGGAGGGGGGGAGAGAAGGAGAAAGAGGTGGGGGAAGAGGAGAGAGAGCAGGAGAATATCGTTCCCTGCCATGCAGCAACTTTCTCCATCATCCACTGATCCACTGCTCCTCACTGTCAGCCCAGGCAGACTCGATAGGGAGGGCGGAAGATACACTTAAGTCCTCGGGCTGAGACAGGCACAGCTCCCAGCTGAAACTAGAGATGAGATCAGTATGGCCCACCGTGTGGCAGCTACAGGGTTGGGAGATGGATGGATTTGGTGGTTGGCCGTTCACTGACTTCAGTCATCCCTTCAGCCCTCCGCCTTCCAGCCATGGAGTGGAAGGGTTCTGCTAGTCCGGGAGGCTCTCTGTTGCTGTCATTTGTCCTTTCTGTGTTGCTCTGTGCTCAGAGACAAGTAGTGGCAAAAATGGTCCCTCTATTCCTGTGTAGCAGAACTGCAGCTTCCCAACATGGGCCGAAGGAAAATATCTCCCCCTCCAAGTAAAGGGAAGAGATGTGGAAGGAGAATAAGCGTACTCTTATGAGGTATGGTAGGTGAGAACACTGGGACTGCCGTCTGGGACTAGAAAGACCCCATGGGATTGGCAAGTTCCAGTAAGTACCCAAACTGAAGACCCAGCTGTGAAATAACCCAGCTATTCTTGGGGGTAATTGATGACATTTTCAACCTAGTAAGGAGCACGTTAGCTGCTTTTATCAATGTGGCTTTGCCCTTGGACTTCCCAACCTCAAAAACAGAGGGCTAAATTAACTTCCTTTCCTTAAGAATTACCCTGTTTGTGGTATTCTGTAGCAGCAACAGAAAACAGACCGTGTCAGGCGATGAAGATGCACACAGAAACTGTCTGTCTCTTCTACCTTTCCACTTAACTTTTAGGCCTTTTTGACATTGTCTTGTGGTTCTGATGTTGTCTATGGTTTTGCTAGAGGGCTTTTAACTTTTTAAGTGAGGAGTAGCAAAGGAGGTGAGGGTGGAAAGCTGAAAGGAACTCACAGGACATACAGATCGTGAGTTAGTGATGGGTGATTAAAACAAGGAACAAATGCTATAAAAACACATATTGATCACAGAGGGAAATGGTCACTCAGGATTGGAGGTGTGACATCCCAGGTGGAGGGTTAGATGCCGGGAAGCACTCAGGGGCTCTACTAGTTGAGGGTCACAGACTTTCCAGTTTAGTGCTTTCTTAGCTGTATTTGGTTCCTGTATTTTCTCTGAGGGAGAAACTTATTTTTACCTGTGATTCGTTAATAAATGGACACAATAGATCCTGATTATTTTGTACAAAATAAGAATAAGATCTTAACTGTGCAGGCTTTTCCCCTCTATCACTGTTGGTGGGACCATTGCTATGACTGAAAGGAGAAGAAAAAGGAGAGTCAAATCCTGTTGCAGTTTTTCGACAGATTGATCATCCGTGGTGATTAAGGTAAACACATGTAAAAGCACTTTTTGTAGCTGGACCTGGTGGCGCACGCCTGTAATCCCAGCACTTGGGAGGCTGAGGCAGGAGGATGGCTGTGAGTTCGAGACCAACCTGGGCTACATAGTGGGTTCCAGTTCAGCCTCAACTACATAGTGAGACCCTGTCTCAAAAAAACAAAACAAAACGAATCAGTGAGTGGCTGTGAGATACAAGGTCTATAACCCTCTGCCTTTAACCTGAGGCTGAGCCGCAGAAAGCCGCAGAGAATCTGAGGGAAATGAGGACCGGCTGTGCCATCACTAGATGACGAATGGCACTGGAGGGTTTTCCATGCTTTCCACATCTTCAGCGTCTGTGGGAAGAGCTTCCATGGTTGGGCTGGCTTGGCCATGGGCTTTGGATGAATGAGTGAGTCAGTCAGAAGAGGTGCGTACAGGCTTCCTGACATGGGAGGCTCTTACTGCTAGGGAAGGAACCCGTGGCTTCGAAACACAGCAGAGAGCTCCAGAAAGATTGCTGGCCTTTCCTTGAACTTGCAGACTAAGCAAGACACAGTCTTCTCCTGACCTTTGGGCCACAGTGGCCTTTCAGGACTTGCAGGAAGAAAGGGAGGATTAATTGCTGGTGCAAATTGTGGTGATGTTGTTATTAACATAAGAATGACTTTTGAGTGACTCATATTACAGTGGGAATTCTTCCATTAGCGCCCCTAGCCTTTTAGCCTGTCCGTGGTTCTGATCCTCTCATTAGGCCATTCAGATCCCCAGCTGTGAAGCACCATCTGTCAGCAGCAGGGACAGCGGCATCTGTCTGGTCAGCTGGCATCTGTGTTAACTCCTGCACAGTGGCCCAGAGGTGGGTGTGTGCCTCAGGGGAGTGGGCTCTGCCTTGGGGACCTCAGGGAAACATCAGCTGCCCTTTTTAACAGGAAACCGTCCATGCTGGTGGGCCAGGCCTTTGCTTTTCACAAGCTGAGAGACTCCTTTAGACATTTTACCTTTCATGGTGCTTTAAATCCTACTTGCTAATTTTGCTGTTCTACTTATAGTAAGGATAGCACCACACAATGAAGCTAGAACAAATGTTCATGTAAGAGACTCAGCGTGGAAATTTCTGTATAATTCTGCAGAAAATGGTGTTGGACTATCTTCTGGCTTGAATTATATTTCCCCCCTTCCCTGGTTCCCGTACTTCCTGGAACACCACTCTGATGGTCTTATTCAGAGACAGGGTTGTTGGAAATGTCCCTGGTTGAGTGTACACTGAGTAGGATGGTCCCTAATCCAGTAAAACTGGAGAAGAGACAGAGAGACACCGGAAGGGAAGACACCTGTGTCCATGAGGCAGAGATGGAATCATGCTGCCAGAAGCCAAGGATCAACAAAGGTTGGGACAGGAACATGGCACAGATTCTCCTTGTAGCCTTTGGAGGGAGTGTGGCCCTGTTGGCTCCTTGATTTCAAACTTGTAGCTTTCATAATTGATAATACAGTTTTGTTACTGCAAGCCATCTGGCTAGTGGCAATTTTTTTATAGTAACCGGGAAACTAATATAGAGAACTGGACAGTATGAGGTCCCAGCTGGGCATCTGTGCAGTTTTGAGAGCTCTGGTCGCTTAGGCATTGTGTAAGGATTCTCCGTTGGGCAGCACAGATTCAACTGGTGCCTGGAAGGCAGGGAGGATGCTTATTAGGAAACGGGGGACCAGGGTTATTCTATTCGGATAAATGTCCAGTTTATTCCTGCAGTCAGATTCTTGTTCTTGTTTCAACTCACCACATGTGTCCTATGCCCATAATATCCCCAAGCACAGTACTTACTTTTGGGGACAAGGTGCAGCATGAGATCAGGTGCTGAGCCTACCCTCAGGAGCTAATGACGAAGTAGAGACAACGGGATAAATTCTGTAAAGCGCACAGTAGTACTTGAACACTCTCAAGTGCTTTGACCTTGGACAGATCTTTGGTGTTCAAATTCCTCCCCAACTCTCAAAAGGAGGAACACAGTACTTTAAAACAATGGTATTTGAAGCTTTCACTTAGTGATTTTAGTTTGAAGCTTAATCTTAACTGCGTTAAATTTAATTTTATTCCTGTGCCTGTGGCTTATCTCCCCAATCCACTATACGCTATGCCTTGTTTGTTTCTAGTGGTTTATAATCTTCTGCATGCAACAGATTGGGTATGCACTTTTCAATTAAATTGGGTTATCTGTTAAAAACATTATTAGAGCAGGTGATTAACAGCATTTATTATTATTTATTATATGCCATTACAAATCATTTACTCATCTACCTCATTTTTTTCTAATAGTGCTTTATGAACTACCTTTACTTACTATTCACCCAATTTACAGATGAGGAAACAGAAATTAATGCCTTCAAGGTCAGCCAGCTAGACACTAGTGAAGGCAGGAATCTGATCCAACTCTAGCTGGTCCCTAGGGTGGCTCTGGTTGCATTTGGCTGACTCTGTTCAGCCCTCCTGTCAGCTTCTGTGGATTTAAGCCCACTGGGTAGAAGTCATATCATTTTCTCTTTCTTCCTTGTAATCACAGCCACTGGGAGCAATATAGAAAAGATTGGTTTTAATTGAGGTTTTTATCTAACGAAGCCTTTTTCTGCCGAGGAAGAGGAGGAGTGCAGTGCTAAGATGGGGAATCCTTGCTGATCTACTACACTGGTATCCGCCTCATTCTTTCTGTGTTCACCGTGTAGCCCCTAAGCTAACAAGGCTGAAGTGATGCCTCTGTCCTCTGGATCATGGTTCTACAGGGGTCCATGTGGCATGGGGTGGTTTTCTCCTGCGCTTTCAGAGTGGGCCAGTCCCTCCAGTCCCTCCAGCCCTGTCTCCCTAAGGCTGCAGCTCCTGTCTTGCCTGCAAGAAAGTAGTGGGTCTGCATGTCGGGAACAAAAACGATAGTCCAGGTACCCTGGCTGTTCAGCTCCAGAGCAGGTCTTGCAGCAAGAGTGCGTTTGCTGACTTCATTGTGTCATTTGGTAATGGCATAAATTCTTGGCTTTTCTTGGACTGAGCATGCGACTCATTCAACAGGCAGCTTCTTAGGGGCAGCTTCATTGTCTTGGGCCCAGCGTAGCTCTGCATGAAGTAGGTGTTCAGTTAATGCTTCTTGTTTGCCAGCTCTGCCTGGGACTGATGCAGATGCAGGTGCAGGCATGTGTCACGTGTGTCCTGCTCAGTAGCTCAGAAAGCACTTGCTAGGTGAGTTAGGAAAGGAAGGTGAAGAAAGAACTAGTTAGAATATTAAATACCTTGAAAGGGGAACAAAAGCCTGACTCCTGCGGTATCCTTTCTCTTTCATTTGCTTTTATTCCCTCTTCCTTCTTAAGACCCACTTCTAACTGCTGCAGGGTAGAATAAAGAACAGAAACAACAACAAAAACCAAGGATACCATTGAGTGTTTTTCACTCACTAGGAAGTGAAGCAGAATTCTTGGGATTCTACTCCTCCTCATTTGCCTCTACTTCAAGGCCTCCAACCTTGGAGAAGTCATCTATTAAACTGCTCCCTTTTGGCTCGAAAGAGCTAATGCATTTTTACAACATGTGTCCAGTTTCTTTTGAAAAAGTAATATGCACCTGGGCCAAGAATTAAGCCACATCCTTCTTCAAGATAACTAATATTATTAATCTGTACCTACATAGCTTTAAACTGTGGATCAAAGAAATGAGAAATTATTTCAGAATAACAGGAAAAATGACCGTGAGTTTAAGACACAAAAACAGACTCAGGGCACCTTTGATCTTGATATTGGAGAAAATTCTCTTTCTTTCAGTGTGGACAATTAATATTGAATCCGACGCACAGAGTCTACTACCCGCAGCCAGAAACAAGGTAGTATAGAGAAACAGGAGACACAGGGCTGAGGCAGTCACATGGATCCACACAGTAGCCTGTGGATTGAACATTAGAAGTCTAGGATCCAGGTGAGAAATCCAGCGCATACTGCCCAGAATTCACACAGCAAGTCGGTTTTGCAAGAGATACTTTGGACTCCTAAAATACTTGTGGACAGGGGACCCCATCTATTCATATTTTGTCATATATTGATTTTTTATATGTCCTTTTCCCTGTGCGCTATTATGGATTAAAATGGGCATTCTGGCTCGCTTGTTTTAAATAGCTGCATATTAAAGTTCAACCTGGGCACAAGGAATAAGAAACATTTAGTTTTGAATGTTACCTATGGGAATTTTTAAATTAAAAGGGACTCAGATTCTCTCACTCATAAGATTCCCACTTAAAGAACATTCCCTTTGTCATCAAGCACCAGGAAAACCTGTCACACCCTAACAGAGGTCCCGGAGGACTGTGGGGTCGGAGGAAGAGACCAGCACACCTTATGCTAACATTCCTGGCTTAATAGTGTGTCCACAGTGACCGAAATGATTGATCCACCAAATGATTTCTCCGTAGTGCAATTTGGAATTATGTGCATTTGTATTAATCTTTTATAGATAACATTACTTTCCTCAGTGTTTTAGTTTTTTCTTGCTTTGGTGTTCATTTGTATTTGACACCGGATTACATGTTTATTTGTCCCACTTTGGAGTTTTAGCCCACATGGGAAAAACTTAAATATAGTAAAAAACTTCAGCAGATCCCAAAGGTAAAGTTCATTGGTCAAAAAACCAAATAACTTTCATGTAGGTAAAGCAGTTGAACAGTAGAACTGACAACTTTGCTTATGGGAAGGATTTTTACAGGATATATATGGTATATATGATTTAATTTTTGTGTATGTACAATAGTGACACTACTATTGTATATAATAACAAAAGGATTATTATTTTAAATTTAATTCTGTGGTTGTTGACACTGGTTGAACTATGATAATATGTTGGTATTACCGACTCCCAGGCTAGAGTCTTGTATGCACAGTGATGGTTCATTTTATGTGTCACTAAAATAGTATCCAGAATATGGACCTCATTATTCAAAGATGTTAGATATTTCCTAGGTACCTGCACAGTCCCAAAGGATATGCCGTGCAATCACAAAATATGGTAAAAATACATACTTAAAAATGTATTACAGTAAAAGACACATCACCATTAATCCCTTTCAGAATACTCCTTCTTGCTTTGAACACATCCATCCTTCTTGCCGTTTTTTTTTTTTTTTTTTTTTTTTTTTTTTTTTTTTTTTTTTTTTTGAGCAAAAAATTTTGAGACAGGGTCTCACTATGGAGTCAAGACTGACCTGGAACTCACTATGTAGCCCAGGCTGGTCTCGAACTCACAGCGATTCTCCTGCCTCAGCCTCCCGAGTGCTGGGATTACAAGCTTGTGCCACCACATCCGGCTTTCTTGCCATTTTTGAAGCAATTCTGGAGGTCCTTTCTGGTGAGTGTCTTTATTGTCCTTTCATATCCGCCTCAAGGGCCTGAAGTGATTCAAAACATTTACCTTTTATGATCATTTTGACTTGGCGGAAGAGCCAGAAGTCACACAGTGTCAGATCCTGTGAATAAGCTGGATGAGGACATGGTGTAGGTTTTTCTTTTTTTTTTTTTTTGGCTGAGGTAAAAGTTGCCATAAACTGGAAACTGCTGCAGAAAGTGACAAGGACAACGGGATAAGGGTGTCTGAGTGAAGGGGAGTATTTTGAAAAGGATTGAGGGCAGTGTGCCTTCCACTGTAATACATTTTTAGAGTTTAAACATTCAATTTAACATCTGGATTATTTTACTGAGCCATCACAATAACCCTAAGAGGTAAGACTTGTGATCCTATATGCCGCCTGGGGTGGCCTACATGAAAACTGGGTACAAATAAAACCGCGTTTAAGGCAAGATTCTATCCAGTTAATCAATCGTGTTTATTTGCAGATTTCATAATCCGGAATTTTCCTACCTGCTAAAATCAACACGCACAGCACACTGAGGTGACCAAGTCTTCAGTGTCCGCTTTCCCAAGAGCGTCAGGAAATCAGTGCTCGCTCTGCTTGCTTCAGCTCTGCTCTGAGTACAGTGTTCTTTCCGTAGTCTGTGTAGCGCTGCTTCTTTTTGGGTTGATGGCTTTTTGGTGGTGATTTCGGTTCCGAAACGACCGCCAGGTGGAGTGTGGAAGAGCTGTCTTGTGTTCCTGGAGGCCAGGGAGCTGTCATGTCCCCTGGGCGAGGAGGCTAAGCTGATTTCAGACGTGCGTTATCATGATGTTGGCTTTCATTTTAGTGTTAATGAATCTAAAACACACATTAAGCCGATATCTTTGAAGAGAAGCACACATAAAACAAGGTTATGTTTTGCTCACTCACTGAAAATGTGGTCAGAGGCTCACAGGAACCTATCCTTTTATTTCCTTTCAGTACGAGGTTTCACTATTCACTAATTCAGTGTATGTCTTGTCTTTATATCACCTAACTAACCTTGAATAATGAGAGTCAGCTTTCTGTGTTATCTTGCCGTCCTTAGCTATTTACTTGATTTAATGCTCAGCCAGTCAAAAAATTTGCTTATCCAAAGACATTCACTGTCAATGAAGACAGTATTGCTTTCCCCAGGGAAACCGGTTCCTGGGAGGTGAAAAGCATCCTTGGCCTTTTTAAGTATAAAGTGTGTGTGCGCGCGCACACACACACACACACACACACACACACATACAGATATACAGTATGTCTCTGGTTTTACAATGTCCCTGGGTAGGACAAGTAGGAGAAAAAGTCTAAAAGTTTCCTTAGGGGAATAATAATCAAAAACAATCTAGAATTTCTGGTGTGTGGCATGGTGAATACTTAAGATGAAGCATGGGAAATATGTATTTGAGTACTCAACACACCATGTGAACACAATGTTCCTGGTATAAATAATGCTAATTGATTCTATTCCCTTTCGTACAAGGCCAGAATTTAGTAATCTGGAGTTTGTGACCTCAGAGAGGTGGTGTGCACCCGTGTTCTCAGGCATGTCCAAGAATTTCCTCAGAAATTTGTCTGTCTTTGTGATTTCAGCTGTCACCTTAAAATGAATGTTCCCAACGCAAAGAAATCATAAACATTAAAGGTGATGGATATAGCAGTTATCCTGATCATTGTATACCTATATTAAATGTCAAACTGAAATCCATGAATATGTTCAATTATGCGTCTACTAAAAATTAAGGAACAGTCATTGTATATTACTTCCCCTTTCTAACAAGTTCCTCCCCCAGGATTTCATTATCAAAGTTTCCCATATTCCAAGGAAGGCACTGTGCTTCAGTGTTTGGGCTACGGAAGAAAGGAACAGACTTAGAAATGTGAATGACGGAGACCCAGTGGAGGTCCAGTGATGGTCCCCTTGGTAGGGGAGAAAAGGTCTTCCTGAGTCCAGCAGAGGATACTGGTGTTGAGGTTGCAGATTGAGTCTTCCCTGGCCCCAGGGAGGACAAGCTCGCCAGTCCAAAAGAATACTGGCTTTCAGAGCAGCCAGGACTACACTTAAGTTTTGAAAGACAGGTTATTCTCTGCAAAATCTTTCACATTAAACTAATGCTGTTAATTTCACTGTTATGGATTTTATTATTTCTGTGCTTCATTTGTTCTTTTGGTTTGGTTTTCTCATTGAGTCAGAGCTAGAACATATGGAATTTATTTCTGCTTTTCCGTTTGCACATCACTAAACAATAATATAATTAAAATAATTTAAGTCTGTATGTTGGCGGTGTGCAGTGATGCTTTTTGCCCCATCAGAAGTGTTTGTATTACTCAGCTTTGAAGAGGAATGTGATCGATCATTGAATCATACACTGTTCGAGGTGTTAGGAAGCTTTTATTCCAATCATCTTCTCTACCAGATGTGGACATTGAGCTTTTAGGAGAAGTGAATGCCCAAGATGGAAAAGCAGAGGAGTGGTAGCCTGAGGCAGAGACCAGATTGACATACCAGTTCCCAGCCCCTCAGGGCAGTCCACCTACAGTTGGAAACCGTGGCGACCACTGCCTGGCCGCTGGGCTGAATAGACACAAAGTAATGGAGTACTGCACCATCCCAGCCAACTCTGGGAGAAGACTGTGTGAAATGGGCAGAGATGATGGAAACAACAGATTTGCTTCAGAGCCATAAGTCACAGGGAGTGAGAGGCAGTAGTGAGGAGACAGCAGCCATTGGTCTGGTCTGGCGATGTCCATGTGTTTCAATTGTTCCAACATAAGCATAGCAAAGTCTCCTCAAAATCCAAGCCCATTTGTGCTTTTCTACTCTTTATGAATTTAGACAGTAAGCTCTTTCCACCTAACTGTGATTGTGTACTGTCTCAGTCCTTTCAGATGACTTTAACCAAATGCTGTAGACTGGATTGCTTATAAATAACAGAAGTTAATGCCTTACAATTCGGGAGACCAAGAAGTCCATGATCAAGGTGCTGGCAGGTTAAGTGTTGGGTGGAGTTGGTTCATTCACAGCCATCTTTCCACTGTGTCTTCACATCGTGGAAGAGGTCGGGCAGCTCTGTCATAAGGGCTCCATTCTCATAATTTAATTGCTTCACAAAGACCTCGCCTCGTAGTACAATTTTTGTGGGTTTAAGAGTTTAATATACGAATGTTGGGGGAACCTGAACATTTGGCCCTTGCATGTGCCATTGGGCTGGTAAGACTACTGGAAAACAGCATTTCCCAGGTGAATGTTATAATTCTTTTTTTTTTTAATTGAGTTTATTGGTACATTTTAGGTATATTGCACAGTTACATTCATTATTGGGATCCTGTACCTTCACATGACAGGTCTTGCTACTCATTTTTTCCCCTTGTCCCTGCCCTCCCTTAAATGTTATAATTCTAATCACAATGTGTGGGGTAAAGAGTTCCTCTATGATGAATTATTTGGTCATTGCATTAGTTTTCTATTTCTGAATAAAAATATACGGTACCTTAGCAATGTATGTAACTCAAAGTCCACTGGATTCTTTCTTTGGGTCAGAATTCTGGGCATGGATTAACTGGGTCTTTTCTGCAGTGTTGCAGAGCTGCAGCCAAGGAACTGGTCATCCAGGCCTCAGGGTCTTCTTCCTAACTCCCATGCTTGTTGGCAGAATTCACTTCCGTGAGATGGTAGTACACATGGTAGTAGGGCTATAAGACGAGTGAGAAGAGGCTCTCCCAGATCCTCTTAAAGAGTTCACCTAATTAGGTCTGACATACCCTCAACTTTCAGTTGATCAAGTCTGCGCCTTAGGGACTTTAATTACATATGCAAAATGCTCTCACGTTTGCCCTATTTTATTTGCTGAATGTCAGTTATTTGCAGGTTCTCCTTATGCTCAAGGGGAGCCGGTGACACAAAGACATGGTCACCTGCGAGGCATGTTTGAAATCTGCCCATCATAGCTATTAGTTACCTCTCTCTCTGGGAAGTAAAATGTAGTTCAGATTACAGACTTTGATTTGACATTTGGAGACTGTTTATCAATTGGCAGCAACGTGTACGATTCTGTTAAAGTTAGGAGTAGAAACTCAGTCTTGAGCTAAGGTAATATTCCGACCAGGACTTCTCAACCTCAGCAGTACTGACATTTAGGTGGAATAGTGCAGATAGTGTGGATGACCGCTCTGTGCATTCCGAGGTGCTGAGCAGCACCCCTGGCTACTACCCAGCAGATACCTGTAGCAACCTGGCCCCAGTTGTGACAACCAAAAATAATACCAGACATTGCCAGATATCTATCGCCTTGGATGGAAAGATTGTCTCTAGATAAGAAACACTGTGACAGAAAAATGAAGTGTTTCTTATATTTAAAGAAACACGGAATTTGTTTTCTTAAAATGGTGTGGCTATGTGGTAGCAGAAGGCTCTTGGTCCTCCTGATAATGCCTCCTTCCTGGATTTGCTCATTTGCTTTACTGAGAAATGCATGGTTTGTGGCTGCAAATAAAAATTAATGCAGTAGATGTGTTCCCCACATACACTTTCTTACCCACATGGATGCCAAAATGAAACTATGCTGTCATATTTGACTGTGTTTTATAATCTTGTCTGAGTTTTTAGTCAAGCCATCTTATAAGAGGTTTTTAGCTCTGCTGTAACATAGATCAGATATTTCCCAGAAGAGATTTAATACATAAGGCAAAAAACTTAATAAACTCCATTCCTGATATCCGAGCTCCTTTCTTGGAAATAAGTGATGTGGCTTGGTGAGGAACCTAGCGGAAGGCACCGTCTTCTACTTCTGAAATTACCAAACTCAAATGCTACTCATTTCTGTTCTCTCCAGGCAAAGGCAGCTCAAGCATCTCATCCGACGTGAGTTCAAGTACAGATCACACGCCAACCAAAGCCCAGAAGAATGTGGCTACCAGTGAAGGTAGGCATCTGGTCTTCATTATCTCCTGCCTTCCCTTCACAAGGCTGGCTATTTTTGGAAGACAAAGAAAGTGTGGGGGTTTTAGTTCAGTGCTGCAGAGCGGGAGTGTATGAGATTATTAAAAAGAAGGTGAAGGATCTCTCGAAAAGTCTCTTTTTGGTTGCACTGTTACTGCTGTGGAGTTGATAGGATTGAAGTGTCTTGATTCTAAGGTCGATGTCATTATTTTGTGAAGCTATAACAAGCCGATTTAAGGGAAGTCTTTGTGATCTTAGGTACTTGTTTTTGACTATGGAAAACAGTATGATCATAAAACTACTGTGCTGCAGTTGAAAGCTTCTAGAAGAACTTGTAAAATAATGCACCTGGAATTAAAGATTGTGCCAGTGGGAAGGTCATGGTCAGTGTAATTTTTAGAACTTGAATTAATCCCCAACATTTTGGAGTAGCAAAATAAATGTGTTTCATTAAATAATAAGTGGAAAGTTGTGCCAACTGGGCAAAGATTGATCTCATTGGTATTCTTGGTGCAGAATTTTGCCATCTGTGTTTGTAAAATACATTTTAGAATTTAATTGCTCCACAATGCTTTAGAATTGTCTGAGTTATCACCCTGTTGAGTGAGGAATTGTTTTTCTGGTAGGGATTTAGTGTAAAGTTGCCCGAATTATAGAATCTGCCCCTTTCATTTGGATGTGAAACACAATGAAGTGTTTTCTGAAGATGAGTTGTTTCTCAACTAATTGCCCCATGAAAGCCTAGTGGGAATACCAGTTGAGCGACTGTGATGTGTCAGCTCGTTTTCAGTGTTTGAGCAGGGTGTTGTAGAGGCCCACGTGTAATTTTGTTTCTGAGGCTTACTGTCTGCTGCTCATGACATGGAGAAGCATGCTGAAGGTGGCCTGTGGGTTTCTCTGGTTGCTCTTGCTCTGTGTTACAGTTTACACATTGATGATGACAGTTTCCCTGTGCTGGGTATATCTTCTATGTTCATTTCTTTTAACTTTGTTTATTTCAGGCAGCACAGAAATACCTTTTCTGGGGTTGTTACTCCTCCGTGGATGCATAAAATCTCACAACCGGATTATGTGCTCTTGCATTTAAAACCTCAGCATTGTTTAATGTATATCACCAACATTTCACTGTTTCCCTCCGTGCACTGAAGCACTAGGAAGCAATCCAATTTTAATTTTCTGTCTGTTGATTCTAATATGGGTATTAGACTGTTCTTGAAATTCATTTAAGTTAATGTGCAAGTCTGGTTAATTGATTCTAGACACTGGCTTTTGAGGGTCTCATTCTTAGAAGCCAGAGTGCAAATCACTTCAGCTTAATTCACTGTGATCTTCTCGAGAGGGACGTGTGTTTAGGGAGATAAATCACTCCTTTCCACCATAATTTTCTAGTCCTTATTACCGTAGTGATTTGTCTAATTTGAGTGGCACTGAAAATACAAAGTTACACATTTAAATACTCTATATGCCTCTACATTTAAGTTTTCTTATTATATTCTCCTTCCTTTTAAAAATAGAAAATACAGAACTGTGAGGTTTGTTGCAGGAG
The DNA here is from genome assembly GCF_012274545.1 of Fukomys damarensis. NCBI lineage: Eukaryota > Metazoa > Chordata > Mammalia > Rodentia > Bathyergidae > Fukomys > Fukomys damarensis. Next base: position 11,747,295 of record NW_022900913.1, read on the forward strand.
CTGGGGAAAGGGACTATGGGGCTTTGGGCATTAAAAATAATATCTGCTCTTTATTCTTAAAAAAAATAATTCTACAGGGAATTCAGGTTTTCACTTTCTGTTGCCATTCTCCTAGGAGGAGGTGCAGGCCTAGCCAATGTTTTATACATTTTGTTATATGTATCTTCTGTCATTCTGAGAGAAGAACTGGAAAATGTGACATTCATAGGAAACAGAATTTTTAGCAACTGTGTTAAATTAGTATGAAACTTCTTCCTACATCTTTAGAGGAAGAATTCTATCCATTTGAAAGATACCATTCATTTGCTTCCATAACTGAAAAAGGTTGGAAAAAATGTTAATTTTGCTATTTTTGTGTATGAATTCACTGTTACAGGTTTTTTAATCAGTGGAAATTCAAAATGCTAAAAAATAAACAGTGTGTGGGTTTATTTACATAAAAATGTATTTCAGGGGTGTCTATTGGATTTTTCAAGGTGAAGCCAGGGTAGGCAGAGTTAATTTTCTCCAGACGCAGGTGACAGAGGCCTGGTCCACCTCTCTAGTGATTACGGCAGCCCATTCTACCTCCGAGTGAGGAACTGCTGGATGGTGTGTGAGTTTTTCCTTCTTCAAAGCACCTGGGTGACCCCTGAATGCAGCACTGAGGCCAACAAACTGAAGGCAAGAGCTGGCTTCTCAGACAGACTCCCGCAGAGCTCTTTGAGCAGGGTGTGGTGGTGTAAACCTGTAGAATCCCGGCATTCTGGGAGGCTGAAGCAGGATTGTGAGTTCCAGCCCAGCCTAGGCAATTTAGCTACTTAGTGAGACCCTGTCTTCTAATAAAAATTTTAATAAGGGTTGGAATTGTAGCTCAGTGCCAAGGTCTTGGGTTTAATACCCAGTATTTCCCCCTCCAATAAAAGGTCACCTTTCTCTTCCTATGTTTCTCTTTGTTTTCAAGAATGTTTAACCTTTGCTGTCAAGAGCATACTGGGTGAGTGTGTAACTGGCTTTCTGGAAGCTGTTGGATTATGTTGATTTTTGTGAGTTCCCTTATCATCTCCATCATCTGGTTTTTCACCTCTGGATTCAGTGAGATATATTGCCTTCAAGGAACAAAGGTGGAACTTTCAGGGTAAGGTCTGAATCATGTTGATTTCTAAAGGGAATATATACTGTGATGAATGCTATTCCATTTTTCGTGGAGCCTTTGAAAATTGTGGCCTTACTGATTAGAAGCATCTGGCAGTAGTACTGGTCGTTTCTGAGATAGGGTAGGTACAACATTAGTTCCCTGATTGTTGTTAGTGGTGTGTGGGTGTGTGTGGGTGTGTGTACACATGTACATGCATAAGTACCTGTGTGGTTGGCTTCCACCAAGTGGCTAATGGTACAGTGTTACAGGCAATGTCCCTCACTAAGGAACATATAGGCACCACTCCCACTCCCTGCAATGTGCGTTGACAGACAGAGTGAGGACAACAGGTAGAGGAGAGGGAAGGGCGCTTAAATGTGCAGTGAACTTGGGCAAAGATGGAAATTAACTGTAAGTGGACACAAGGAAAATTATCGGCGAAATGACTGTGGTCTGCGAATTTACTAAAAGCTATTGAATTGTGCACGTATAAAGCAGTATTGGGGGATCCACCTCTGCTGCACGACCTTCAGTTCTATTCTGCTTTTTTTTTTTTTTTTTGGTTTTTTTG
>NW_022900913.1:11749195-11828596 GCF_012274545.1 Fukomys damarensis
TTTTGGTTTTTTGAGACAGGGTCTCACTAGGTAGTTGAGACTGACCTGGAACTCACTATGTAGCTCAGGCTGGTCTCAAACTCACAGTGATTCCCTGCCTCAGCCTCCCGAGTGCTGGGATTACAGGCATGCGCCACCATGCCTGGCTCTTCAGCCCTATTCTGAAGTAATCCTAGGCTATCCTTTGAAAGCACTGCCTCGTACCTCCAGGAAGAGAAAGGCAGGGAAAGGCAGGCCTGGAGGTGAGAGTGGCCAAGGCAAATCGCAGAGCCAGAAGCTTCTGTGTCACTCTCGCTGGTCTGAGAGTGACTATGAGTTCCTGCGGCAGGGTTCCAGCTCGCATGCAGTGACTGCTTCTGGCTGACTCCTCATAATGCGTGCTCTCCTCTGAAGTTCAGGATGTCACGAGAAATTTTAGGCTTGAGTTTCAAAAACATTGTTTTTCTTAGCCTTTCAGGATTGTCTCTAACTTCAGCTGAAATAGTAGGGGCTCTTGTGTCAGATCTGATGGTGGAGGCATCACATGTGTTCTCTCGCAGTTCTGCTTCTCTGGTAATGACTTGTGCTCCTTCTGTCCATCTGGTGCCCCACCTAATCCTTTCTGGAGGTAGGCAGCTCCTCTGCACATGGTAAGGCTAGATGGTGATAAAGTTTGGTTTTTAACCCATAAGAAAATGATGTATTTGACCCACTAGGAGTGTTTTGTTTTAATGTCTCATGCAAAACTTTGTGACTCTAAAACCACACTCCTTTTAAGGAATTGGCAGCCAGCAGGGCTTTCTCCTTGATAAGTAGTGTAGGCTTTCTTTACAGCCCATTATAGTTCTTGTGACAGTTTAAGTTTCTGATTTCCTGACACTGTAGGGGGTTTAGGTTCAAGTGTAGAAAACTGGAAATTTTCCATTTTTCCCCAACACAATCTGCATTCCAATATTGTAAGACTCTGCTTAATTCTTTCCAGTTGTATTGCTATTCTTTCTCTTTCACTTTTTTCAATCCTTCTCATCCACAGGGTGTTCTCTTCTGAAAACAAGGGCCTTTGACCTTCAGCAATGAAAGTCATATCCAGCCTTTGGTTGGATGGTTCTCACAGCAGCCAGCCTTGAGCAAATTCAGATGGATTGGGTTAGACCCGGAGGAAGATTCTTAGAAACAATAAGCTGAGCATTGGCTTCTTTCACGGAACACAGAAGTAGGAGAATTTGGCTTTGAGGGTGACATCTCACTAACTCCGTCTTCTTTGGAGGTAGGGGAAAGTGAAATACTTAGGTTGAAGGTCAAAATTAATTGACTGATGAAGAGTGAGCTTATCTAGCTGTTCTTTAAGCATAACCAAGTTCAGAGTTTGGACTCAGAGACAATACGAGTTAAGGATGTGATGGCTGCTTTCTAGACACTGATTAGCAAGCCAGACTACTGTGGAATCATAGGATTTTCAGAGCTACAAAGGGCCCTGCCAACTTTCTGATGTGATTTACTCATTTTACAAAGAAATACCTCTGTCACAGAGAAATGAGATTTGTTCAAGATTATACACTTAATAAATTGTCAAGTAAGAGTTTGAGGTGGCATGTCTTGGTGAGAGCTGGTGAAGTTGGAAAAAAATAACTTTTCAAAAAGTTGTTTTTTGCAACTGAAAAGACCTGATTCTCTTTTTTAACATTTGATTTTTTTGCTATTTGGAGTTGGTTGCGGGGCTGAAAAGGCTGGTGGAAGATTTTGAGAGAGATTGTTCTACCCAAATAGATATTACCTCTGATAGGATGAAAGGTCTGCTTCAATAAAGGGGTGCTCAGCCTGAGTAGACTAGCTTGTTACCTGGAGATAGAGACACTGTCTTTACATTAGCTCATGATTTTAGGTAGCCTTTCAGTACGTTAGCTCAATATCCTTTTTTGAAACCACCTTTTTAATTAACTCATTAAAAGTCTTTCATTTTATGTCTTTCATGAGAGATATGAAGTGAGTTGATTTATAAAAAATCTGCTGTGATATTCTTTCTGTGGAACTTAAAATCACAACCTTATTTATACAGTCACAGGTTCTCATGTTTTCAGAACCCAAATTAGACAAGTTCTGAATAGTTATTTTGAAAATGTTAAGACATCTGGCTTTGTTTTAATGCACTTTATCTTCTTTATATTGTCTTATTTCTAAATTTTTAGTGTACTCTTAAAAATGATTCACATGAATCACCCTGAAAGAGAAAGATGTTTTTTTGTTTTTTTTTAATCGAACTCGGGTCCTTGCACTTGCAAGGCAGGCCACCGAACAACTGAGTTAAATCCCCGGCCCTAGAGAAAGATGTTTTTAACTCAAGGTGAATTCGGTTTCCCTAAAACCCTTTTTTGCTACTCAGAAAATTCAATCAACATTTTTGCATCGTTTATTTCAGGATTTTAATAGAGCTTCCTTGAGCACTATTGATTCAATTTTGCTCATTGTCATAGGCTCTTGAGAAGCAGGCATTTATGTTCACATTGGGAAATGAAAATGGGAGAATTCAGAAGGACAAGTGTGGCCCTAACTCCCACGAAATCAGTGACAAAGGTGGGGCTATGAACAATGTTTAAATGGTTTAAGTGATTTATTATTAATATGTAATTATCATGGAAAATGACTAAGGATTTTATGCCAGTAATTTTATAAGTTTCTATCAAAGTATAATTTGAAAGCACTTGAAAGAAGTACTTTTCCAGTATCAACTCATAATTGTGTCTGTATTACCAATATTATAGGTGGGCTTTCATGATCTATACATCGACTAGGAATTAACCATAAATTCTTAGTTATAGAAGATAAACGTCAATATCCAAGTAGCTTTTATATTGAACTGTTGAAATGTTTGTTATGATTTGTGGCTAGATGTCCCCCTAAAACCTCATGCAGACATAGGTGGGGATTTTTCAGAGGTGGCTGAGTTGTCTAGAGTATGTGACAGATTCATGGTACAGTGCTAGGATTAAGGGTGGGTGATTACTGAATCAGTTCACTGATTGGTCTGGCACTGCCCTAATCCCAGTATAAGGAATAGAAAGAGGTTTGTCTTCCCTCTTGCTTGCTTTGCTGCCTTCTGCCAGCCATGAACTGTTTTTCCTCTGAGATGTACCTCTGCCAAAGCACCCTGCCTTCAGCTGGTTGAGTATGGACTGAAACCTCTACAAAATATGAGCTAAATAAACTTCCTCCTTTAACTTTGATCTCAGCAATGAGAAAAGTAACTAGCGCAGTTTCAGTTTGTAGGTTACCATTAATAGATTGCACCAAACGGGCTTAATGTTAGAAATTGATACTCAAGTTAATCATGACAAAGAATCTTTACTTATTTTCCCTTTACAACTGAGCCATGGATTTATTCTTTAATTGGAAAACTGCACAAGTAGAAGATGCTGATCTAAGAGCATGTAGTTTGAAGCAGTCTATTGCAGTGAAATGAAAGTCAGCTTGTGGTATTAGAGAAAGTACGGCAAAACATACAACATACAGCAAGGAATAGTGAGTACAGTACTAGAGAAGGAAAGTGTCACTGAAGAAGTACCCTTAAAATTCATTCTAAAATGGTGTCCAAATTGGATGGTTGGATGGGAGCTTTAAGGCGGGAGGGGGAGAATCTGAAGTATGTGATCAGTTTTATTCTGTGCATGAGAAAGGTGATGACTGATTATTATATATTTTTATTTGCCTTTCATAATTAAACTTCAACCTTAACTGTCCCTGAAAATGTTAGGATCATTTGGGAAAGCTTTGCAAGATTTTAACTGTTGAAATTTAATGTGTTTTGTTTAATTCAATTAGCAGTTCATCACTTCATGGCCGAGTTTCCTTATTGTTTAAGCTACTACTTAATTGTAAGTTGGTAACTTTGGAAAAACTGCACTAATTCTATGTAGTGATTTGAGTGTCTTATAGCTTCAGTGTGCCTGATTTAATAAAGAAGTCAATTTTGCATCAAAGCATTAGTTTAAGCAGCAAAAAGCTTATCAACACAGTATCCACAAAATTGGTATGGAAGCCTAGAAATGCACAATAAAATTCTAAATACCATTTCAGACTCAAGAATTAGCTTTAATTTCTGGAGGGAATTATCTTTCATATGGGTCATTCATAATGGCTAAAATGTCATACACTAATCTGAGAAGGAAACTAAGTCTCTCTGTCTGTCTCTAATAGGGAGAGAGATCTCAGTGAAGACTTGGGTGAGAGAAAATTTTGACCTGTAATATTATAATTCCATGTCCAAAGTAATTCCATTTATTTCTACTACCTAGTTTTCTCTTTGCTAACAAAACAAAACAAAACATAAAATTCGATGAGTAATAAGTATGTCTCAGCCATAAATGTTGTGATTCATCTAAGTTCAACTTAAGTATGTTTGTAGTGAAGGCTTGGATCATTCAAAAACTTTTTATCCATTATTAATTGAATGGGATGCACTCTAAAGTTAAAAACACTTATTTTGAAGGTACAAAATATGTCACTCAGGGTCCCAAACTGGGAGCACAGAAGATGATTCCTGCCCTTGAATGTGTTTTCTTTACATGAGGGAATTTTAAAAAATAACTGAGTTTAAACAATTTGGGTAAAGCTGCACCTTGAGGCTCCTTAGAGTTCGTGCCATTCTCTCTTATCAAATAAGCATCCTTTATAATGTTTCAAGTAGCCTTTTGGTTTCTGAAGTAATTTGCTATTATGGCAAGATCCACAGGCCCCTGAGCGGTAGTGGTTTCTGGGGAAGACAAACACTGGAGGAACAGTTGAGTACAATCCTGGGTGGATAGGGCTATGTTCCAACAAGTGTCGGAGAAGGGCTGCAGTTGGAGAAGGAGGAAGTGAGCCTCGGGGACTTAACTTGGCTTTGGGGTCGTAATTAGAAGGTGGGAGGGCAAGAGACAGATGAGACGTGCTGAGTCAGGTTTGAACAGTTTAGAAAAATCCAGCTGGGTCCACTCAGGAAGCAGTGGATGCTTCTAACAGATTCTGGCCTGACAACATTGAATAGGCTCACAAAGTGCTTTGAAAAGACAGTGTTTAGAAGATTTAGTTATGGAGCGAGTAGCTACACATTCTTTGTACTGGGGTTTTGGTGGATTCCATAGAATTCATGATGTCAGGGATAAATAGGCTGTAACACTATTTCATTCTGCACTCACCACTTTTAGGGCATTTGCAAGGTAACACACTAAAACCAAGCTTCTGCAATAAAGAGGAAATATGGAGAAGATTGGGATCAACCATTTTAGGACAAACAACCTGATATTGAAAATATTTACCCTTTGTCATCATGGACATTGCCTGACCTTAAAAATCACGTTTACATGTCTGTTTACTTCCTCTGCCTAGGAAATGATGTCCTAAGGATAAACTGACTTCCTCAGGAAGCCCAACTTCCCCAAGCTGTTAGACTGATTAACAAAGGAGAGAAAAGCGCTTCACTTTTTAAAGGACATTCCTATATACATAAAACAAACAATACGGTAAATAACTATGAATGTAACCGAGAAACTGTGCTATTTATAATCACTACTGTCTTGCAGGGTGGGTCACTTGGTACAGTAAAGGTGATTTGTTTCTCTAAATGACTTGAGAGTATTTGGGTATGTGAATTTTCAAGTATGGGCCATAGAAACCGCATTTCTCTGCATGGTAAAGAGACTGCACTGCAGCCTTCCAGTGGCTAGAGAGAGAGATAGACCAGAAAAAGATGGAATGATGGATCTAGGGATTTGTTTCCAACTTTTGGGGAATAGTAGCCAGAGGGTGAAGAAGGCTTCTTAAAACTTTCAAAATCTTCAGTCAAGTCAGCAAACTTTGCAAAATCCATGGTGGGGATGGATTTTTTGTGGAAATCATTACAGGGCTCAATTTTGTGATTGACCCACAATTATCACACCTGTGAAACTACAGTGTGCATAAACTTAAGCATTTCATTATGGTCATTATAATGATAACATATATCAATAACTTAATTAATTTATATTAATTTTCTCTGAGTGTATTTTTTATCTACCTTGTGAAAATTTTTTTATGAGTACATGTTTGCAGAAGACAATGACTACATTCACTATGGGGAAACTGGTGCATGTACATAGTACATCTCAATTCTTTTTTCCCTTTCCTCTCTACACCACTTTTTGCCAGCATTAGATTCATTTATTTATCTTATAAGTCCTTACAAAGTTAATTACTGTTCATGCAGATTGACAACCAGACTAATAGCCCAAAAACATATAAAACATGTAAGACAATTATACTAAGTTGAGATACACTTTACCCTGAGTCCATAATGTTAAGTGAAGTAAATCAGATACACAAGCTTACATATCACATGGTTTCTCTTATATGAGAAATTCGGTATGTCACTAAAGTACAAAATCAAAGGCAGATAATAGGCGAAAAGGGAGAGTGAAAAAAGCATTTGTAACCTAGCATGATTGTGTATTATTAATGATTACTCTTTTAAATGTTTCTCTTTTTAATGCTTGGTTTTTGGGAAATTCTTCTATGGACAGCCTTCAGCTCTCCTATCCTTCCAGCACTACTTTTCCTGCCATCTAAAACCACCCTTGATTTCTGGCCACTAAAGAATACTCCAGACAAACAGTGATTATTTTGTCCTCTGCCCATCAGACATGCACACAAGGAATGTAGATCTTTTTAGTGTAGAGATATGCTTGAGACACAAATCTAGAATTAATGCACATGGTTCCTGCTACTGTGGAATCACTTTAAGCAAATGTAGTGAAGAATATATTTTTAAAATAGCGGTGCACACTTATTTTTATCACTTCATAATATTGGACATTATAAATTCTTTCATGGTACTTATGTTCTTTTATTATAAAGTTTGGTCATGGCACTTTTACTGCTTAGCTATCAGACCCACAAGGTCTTGGCCCATAAGCCATAAGCTCTTAGCTATAAGGCCTATACATTCTCGAGGGTGTCCAGACATGATGATCCACAGCAGGGACAGTGATAAGTCCCTCGGTGCAGGTGCTGACTTCAGAAAGGTTTCATGTGAAATTTTAATGGACTCCTTCCTGGTATTATTCTTGCACCTGCTTGAACTCTTCTGAAGAAGGAACTATGTTTTTATCCATCTTTATAGGTCCAGTTGCTACCAGAGAATTTGACATTCAATACACATTCAGTAAGTAGGCATTGAATGGACACGTGTTCTTCAAAATTTCGTCAAGCAACAGCCTTGTTGATTCACTTTTGCAGTGGTGGCCATAAAGCCCATGACCTCAAAAGCCATGTAAAACAGGACAGCCTATGAAGTACAAAACAAGACGCAGTTACTTTTCAGATGAAAAAGAATCATGCTGCTGCTTGGGGGCACATGAAGGACACCATCGGAATACTTGCCAACAATTTGCTTTTAGCTGCTCTTTATGTTAAGGGTGCATCCACTTTCCTTTAGGCAGAACAGACACATTGAAAGGGAATAGGATAAAAGCTCTTTATAATTTCTACATTTTCATTTATTTTAACATGTTTAAACCAAAGAGCTATTTGTTGTCTGTGGATACTAGTTCTATAAATCATCAGTTTCTCTCAGACACTTAAAAGAAACACATTTTAGATAACCCGATGAGGTGAATTTAGAATTTAAAAACTCAAAGACGTTTTAGCCTTCACACCCAATTTTAATGACGGCAGAAAAATGTTCATTTTTATCCTTCAATTTAACTTTATTAAATCCTGTTTTCATTCTTTCTTTAATCTCAATACATTAAATTGTTTCTATGTTTCATCTACTGGCATTTCAAAGTACCAAGTTACTTTCCATTATTCTTTGATGAAATTGGAAAGGTAACTTTCATTCTGTTGACACAAAATATGGATAAATTAGATTAAAAAAAAGCGCACATTTTTTCACTGATGCTTCATGAAGAAAACATTAGAAACAGTATTTATAAAGGAGAAAATAATATTGTTCTTTTTTAAAGGATATTGTCTTAGAATCAACTTTGACCCATGATCTTGTTTTGTAAGCTATATTCTGTTTCCTGAAAATTGGGACTCTGTTAAGCTCGTATGTTTTGTTTTGCTGCCTTGGAACTGGACAGGACAGAGACTGAGAAATAAGTGCATCCAGCCTGAGATTTACAAATGCCTGAATTCTGGTTCATGAATATATTTGGAAGACAAAGGAGGTTCAAGCTGTCATTTAATCTGAGTGAGGGGAAAAAAAGGTGTGAAATAAAATCTTTATGATTTCTTTTTCCTCTCATTTTTGTGTGACTCAATAACTTAGGCTTCAGTTGTACTCTGTAAAAAAGAACTAATAGAATTTCTGGCCTTATGTATTTGTTACGAGGACTGAGTTAAAAAATATATATCTAGTGTGTTTCTTTATATACATATTAGCTCATTTATTTACATCAACTAAAGCACATGTTCTTCATGTAGACTCCATATTTTTACCTTGTTTTACATCAGAAAGGGGTCACCTATGAAAATCTCCTTAAATGAATTGAATCTTATTGGAATCCCAATAGGGTTGTAGTTTTAAATCTTCATCAAAGAATACTTTCTTTACATGGCAGAATAAATCCAACCTCTATAAATACATAGCACTTACTATGTGTACCATTGTAGCCACGTTGAATTACAAATGAATGAATGCTTGCACATGTGAAAACATCTAGGACTTGAATTGGTAATGAGAGTGAAACTCCCCAGGGTCATCTACAGATACTTCAGGGATATGGTGTGCAGGAGCTCAGTGCAGTGAAACAGAGAGCTTGGAGGCTCAGCTGTACATAGAGCTAAATGGTGGGAGAAGCGTGGCGTTAAGAATGGAAAAGCCAATGAAATGAACCTGTCAGTTCATACTGATCAGAAAACATGCCTCTCCCTTTAAAAGAGAGGAACGTGGAGAGCTTTGTTCTTGATCCCAAAATAAATTCTGGATGAATGAAGTATTTAAATGTTGAAATTAAACACAGATTAATCGTGTTATGATCTTGATGTAGAAAACATTTCAAAGGACGATGACCAAAGTAACTGTGAACCTAAAGGAGATGGAAGACGGCTCTCTTGGAGAAGCGAATGCTTCAGAGGAATATATTTGTTTTTCTGTTCAGCAGAATTGAAAGCAGCTTCTTTTTTATTGCTGGGCCTCTCAGAGCTTTTAGTGTGTTAATGTATGTTATTCCTCTTCAAATGGGAATGTTTTGTATTTTATTTCTCAAGCTTTCTTACTATTATTTCTTGGAAATAACCTGGAAGGTGCTAATATAAAAGTGAATGGAGAACCTTAAAATGTGTGCTCAAACTTTGACCTAGAATTTCAGCGTGAGAAATTACCTGTAAAAACTTGAGTTTTATTTATATATACATGCTTCTATAAAGTCTTGTTTAGCTATTACAGGTGGTTACAGAACATTGCTTAAGGATGTGGAAAAATATGTACGAAAGATGCGGTTTCTGAAGAAGCAACATTTCTCACGTAATCCCACTTGTGCCTGTGTGTTACATTTGAAAAGAAGAAAGACTGACAGGAAATACTTAAAGATATTTTCGGTGGTCATCACTGTGTAATAGGACTGCGTGAGTGTGTGTGTGTGTGTGTTCCCATATAGTCCAGTATAGAATACTAAAGCTGGCTCTTTTCCAGAGGCTAAAAAATTTCAATGTGATGTGATAAAAATTCAATTATAAGATTTTTTCCACCCCTGATTAAGATTTTTCAATGAGCATCAATGTTCCTAGTTCTTACTGCTCAGATATCTATACAGCAATTACTTGCTTATTTTATAGAAATTTATTGTAAAATACTTTTCCATTCTTGGACCTTTCTTCTTATTAGGGACTTGCCACACAGCTTTTTTCTTCTCTGTCTACCTTGACAAACCGAGGTTCCAGCCCCTTAAACAACTGTGATCTGTGTACACATTTCATCACGCGTGTTCTCACCACATTTGCGCAAAGCCAGGCCCATGGGTTGCACTTGAGCAGTGGGAATTCATGGATCAAACTAGATTCTGATCTGACCTCTGGAACTGTCAGGTGTGTATGAATACAGGCAGTCCAAAACCTTAGAAATAAATTGCATGCTAAGCATACACTCTCAAATACATACTAAGAAGTAAAAAATTTAAGCTAATATCTGAATGATGAGCAGGAATTAGCAAGCTAAATATTTTTGTGAAGATTCCTGTGCAGGAAAGTGGTAAAAAGGGAGGAAAAGTGTGTTTTACTTTTCTACTCTTGCACCACAAATCACCCTAAAACTCAGTGCATTAGTTTCCTGATACTACTGTAACAAGCTATCACTGAACATAGTGACTTGAAACACAAGCCTGTTTTCTATTTCTAGAGATTAGAAGTTTGAAGTGAGTCTTAGATGACTAAACTTAAGATGTCTGAAGGGCTGTGTTTCTTCTTGAGGGTCTAGAGTGGAAACCTCTACTTGTTTGTTTGCTCCAGTGTGATTCAGTCCCTTCCTCCATTTTCATCTCTATGTCTGTCTGTCTGTCTGTCTGTTGATCTGATCTTTCTGCCTGGCTCCCCCTAGAAACACCCTTGAGATTGCTTTGGGCCCGCCCAGATTATTCCTGAGTGATAATGTCACCATCCCATGATGTTGAGTCACATCTGCAAAGTATCTTTCAACACATAAAATAACATTCATAGAAATTTGAGATTAGGAATGGACTTTCTTTGAGGGGTGTGCATTATTCTGCCTGCCATGCTTAGTTACTTAAAATAACAACCAGTATGTTTCATTATTTTTTAAATCATAATTTTGGGCAGGGGTTGACTGTGGTTCTTCTGCTTCATATGGAACAGGCTGAGATCGTGGTTCCTATGCACTGTGTAGGGTCCTTTGAGGGGCCAGTGATAGTGGCCTGCACTTTGCCCGACATGCTTGGACAGCTGGGCTTTTGGTGACTAGAGACCCTGCAGGTGACCTCTCCAGCAGAACAATCTCTTGGTAGACATTTTTTGGTCTCTCAAGGGTTCAGAACAAACCTCCAAAGGAAAGAAAATGGAATCTTCTAGTTTAAGGCTTGTATTGAGAAACTAGCACATATTACTTTTAGCATACTCTATAATTCTGTCATCAATCTACCCATGTGATAAATGTTGATGAACTTCAACTCTTTAACCATAGGATGGACATGCAGGGCAGGATTGTAGGAAGAGGAAGCAGACAGTGGAAAATGCCCAAGTTTAGTGCTTTTCTGAGAAATGCTCATATGTATTTGCAACCCAGTGACATCAGAGAAGTGATGACATCCTAATTTTGGAATCAAATATTCTCTGACTGCTTCAAGATACTAAAGTCTCTTATAGTGACAGGGGCCAATTTGTGTGACTGTTTTTAGAAAAAAATAGATTATAGCAAGGAATCATTTAACAATTAATGTGTATACTGTGCATGTTGTCTTAAATCATATTGTACATTAATTCTATCTTTGAAGACACGCTAAAACCTCTTCTTTGAATATGTGAGTGCTGATTGATTGGAGTTCAATGCTTTTTTTCTTGCACAATTCATATAGCAGTAGACCCTTTGTAGTTTTTAGTTTGAATATCTTTAAGCTTGGTAGGATGAAATGTTCTCTTATTTTTTAAGAAATAAAGATGTAGTGGAGACATTTGGGGTGATACAATATACAAGTACTTTGTTGCATACTTAATCATCAGAAATGCACATGTTTGAAACTAGGAATAGGGCATTTGCATCATAATAATAAGAGAAGGAAGCTGAAAGTTCCATTTCTGTGAGTATTTAATCCATGAATGGCACAGCCTTATGGCTTGGCCGAGAGAAAAGATCTGAGTGTGATGGACATCTCAGCTCTTCAAATGTTTTGATTCTTTTTCTGCTGATAAAGAACTGATAAATTTAGACCTTCTTTCAGAATAGTTTTATCTCTGCAAATTTAGAAAAAGTAATGATGGGAGTATTTACAAAATAAAAACCAAAAACTAAAGTTGTAATTATGTAGTTCAGAGAATTCTCAATGGGCAGGAGCCGGAAAGAATGTCAATGGCTCTGTAAGGAGCTCAGATTTTAAAGCCCTTATGCAAGGGAGAAAGGTAGGCACACAGTCACGGGCAAAGTAGTATCAATTAGCTTTAGCATAGCATCAGTGAGGGAAATTTTATGGATGTGCCAAGACAAACAAGAATAAAGAAGCCGAACACTGTTAAAAACTGATAGTTTTTGGACTGCAGGGGTATATAATTCAGTGAAAAAGCCCTGGCCTAGTACATGTGAGGTCCTGGGTTTCATCTCTCATATCCCAACCCCATAAAACCCTATTGCTTAAAATCACCTCCAGGTAAGCAGGTAAAGCAGGAAGCATAAAGCACCAACAAAAGATAACATGAGGTATCTCACAGAGGGAAAGCAGAGCGGCACAGGCAAGGGGCTGCAGTCCTTTCACCAGCATGGAGCGTGTCAGTAAGTCCTGCAAAGCACAATGACAGCAGCAGTTGGCATTATATAATCCTCATGTGTGCCAGTAATGGTTCAAAATGTGTTACCTGTATTCACTCATTCAACCCCGAACCAGTAGGACAGGTGCTATTATAACCATTTTAGAAATGAGGTGCTGGGAAACAGAGAGTAAGTCATTTGCTCTAGACCTTACACCTCTAAGGATCATTTTTCTGATCTCTATAGTAGCCCTCTGTGATTTAAAATTGAGCCCACAAAATGTCATGCATAACTTTCATAGAATCTTTAGAGCGAATTCTAGGCAACAGACTGGACCAGTCACAGTACAAAGGCCTGAAAGCACTGCAGATGAACAAATTACCTGACCTTGCAAAATGAGCTGAGTGTGAAGTTCTGACACCCACAGCCCAAGTCTGATCCTTTCATTCAGCTAACCTGGCCTACTCAAGGGCAAGGGTGAGGATGTGTGTCAGAGGCCAAACTTGCCTTCCAGAAGCACGATGACAAGAGCAAATGATAGAGGACTGTAATTCAGTTGAATGTGAAACTAATGAGCCACAGCAGATCCAGGGGAGGAAGGGGAATCTTGCAGAAAGTTCGCAGAGGAGCTGTGTCTGACCTCAGCTTCAATTATAAGGAGGATGGACCCAGTGGGACTGGGAAGATGAGGTCGTTCCCGCATGGTAGGAATAGATGAGAAGCGTAAAAGTTCCAGGGAAATTTTGGACATTGATCATCTCTCCCCAAGTTACTTGAAACGGGATCCAGGACCAGTAGCTTCTCATCCTGGGACCTCACTAAAGAAGTAAAATCTTAGGCTCCACCCCAGACTTGCTGAGCCAGAATCTATGGTGAAAGAACCTCTCCAGGTGACTCCCATGCACAGGAAAGTCTGCAGAGTGAATGTGAAAGAACACAGGACTCCAGTGTCCAGTGCATGGGGTCAGTGGTGGGACAGGGGGACACTATCTCCCCTGTGGGGCTGACTCCAACCTTTATTCCAAAGGCACTGATATGCTGTCACAGGGTCCTCACTCAGCTCAGCAAGCTTGTTTGTACACCTGATCTTTACAACCTGTCAAGCTCTCAATCAGTTCGTGGTTTCCAGAAACAAATTTGGTTATCACTGGGAATGTATTTGCCTCTGAGGCAAACAACGCTTATAGGAAGTAATGTTTCATTTGTGGTAATAGAAAGGAGATTAGAGAGCAGACCTCCAGAACTCTTCTTCCTACCAATCTCAACCTTAAAATACAAGCAGAGGTTGAATTCTGTGTAGAGTCCAGTCTTCACTGGGAGAATCCGAACACCAGACCTCAGAGGGGCTCAGAGAGGAGCATTGTTTTGTATTGTGATCATTGTGAAACTCATGTTTAAGATGCATTTTGATGAATAATTACTAAGAAAGCCTTACGAGGTTTGTTCATCTCTGGCATTGTAATTTATTCATAAATTCCTCAACCCTCAGAATCCTTCTGTGTGTTCTTGTCTAGAAATATCTTCAGACTAAGTTGAGCCTTCAGACTCGGAGAGGCCTCGCCTTGAAATAGGGTTCTGTAATTTATTGGATGTGTGCAAATCTCAGTCTCTCACTGCATCTGATGGGGAGAAAATTAAACACGTCAGATTATCACAAGGATTAAAGCCTGTCATGTGTAAAGACTACCTGCCTGGCACACGCCTGGAAAGTACCTAGTGAGCATTATTCCCAGCAGGTCTGTTGAAGGTGACTAGGTCAGCTGGTAGTAGATCTGTGTGCTGAGGGTGGAGGAAACACAGTACATTGTGGGTGGGTGGAATCTGATGTTCTTCCAGCCTCTGGTGTACCACGTCATGCCTGTTGCAAGCACCTGGCATAGACATAGAACACATCCTAAGGTAGAGCCAGTTAGCATAGGACAGTTAGAAAAAAAGCTCATTTTTTTCTTGGATTCTGTTTTATAATATAAGGAACTTTTAAGGTATCTCCATACTGATTTCCATGGTGGTTTCACTAGTCTGCACTCCCACCCGCAATGGAGAAGGGTTCCTTTCTCCTCATAACCCCTCCAACATTTGTTATTGTGTGATTTCTTGATAGCAGCCTTTTTTGTGGGGTGAGGTGGCGTCTCAGTGTTGATTTCATCTGGATCTCTCGAATGACCAGTGATGTGGAACACTTTTTCATATATTTACTTGTTGCTTTTACTTCTTTGTCTGAGAAATATCTGTTCATTTCAGATGCCCATTTTTGAATTGGGTCCTTATATTTGGGGGGGTGATTGTTTTGAGTTCTTTATATATTCTAAATAATAGTCCTTCATCTGAGGAGCAGCTGGTAAAAATTTTTTCCCACATTTTAGGTTGTCTGTTAGTTCTGTTGATGGTTTCTTTTGCAGTGGAGAAGCTTTTTAATAAGATGAGATCCTAGAAGTTGCATTTGACCCAGCCATCCCTCTGCTGGATATCTTTTCAAAAGAATTAAAAGAATCATATCACAATGATACATCAGCACTTATGCTTATAGCGGCACAGTTTGTAATAGCTAAAACTTGGAAACAGCCCATTTGCCCATCAGTTGGAAACTGGATAAAGATGTGGTTTTTGTATAAAATGGAATACTACTCAGCCATAAAGAATGAGAAATTAGAGTCATTCATAGGAAACTGGATACATATTGAGGATATACTCCTAAGTGAAATAAGTAAGTCACATGTGTAAATACCAAATAGATTTTCTGGTGTGAATAAACTATAATAGTACATGAGATCCTAATGAGATAATTGACAATGTGAAATAGGAAGAAAGGGGCTTAAGGTGTAGGGAAAGTGGGAAGGGTAGGGGAAAAGTAATAAAGGAAAAAATAGGAGAAAATGAGAAAATGGAAATAAAATGTTTGTATATGGGAAGGGGAGGAGGGGGTGAAGGGAGGGCAGGGGTATGGGGAAAAAATTAGAACCAAGACCTTTCATGTAAAGGTACAAGATCCCAATAATTAATGTAACTGTACTGTATACCTAAACTGTACCAATAAACTCAATGAGGAAAAATAAATAAATAAAAATACTCCCCCAAAATAATATAAGGAACTTTTGTTGATGTGTTTGTCTGGGGCATATAGATCAATGTTAATTTAGCCTATGTTAGTTTCCTAGGGCTACCATAATAAGGTTCCACAAACCAGGTAGCTCAAAATACAGACATTTATTGTCTCACAGATCCGGTGTCCAGCAGTCAGAAGGCAGCGTGATAGCATGGCTGTGCGCCTTGAGAAATTCCATCAGGCCAGATCTCTCTTGCCTCCCTTAGCTTGTGCTGGTCACTGGCAGTCCTGGATGTTCTGTGGATTATAGGCGCAATACAGCAACCTCCTCTGGGGCTCTCACTGTGTGGCTTGATCTCTGCATGTCTGTGCTTCTGGGTCTCTGTCTGTACCTCTTACACGGAGAGCAGTCATACTGGATTCAGGACCTACTCTACTGCAGTGTGACCTCATCTTCACTACTGTATTGCATCTGTAGTGATTTTGTCTCTGAATAAAGCCACATTCAGAGGCACTGGGTGCACAACTCAACCCAGAGCAGAGGCTCTTGGGTCTAATGTGTTCTCTTCCCTACCCTACCTGTGTCATCACAGCCAGTGGAACCTGTGCAGTTTAAGAACAGCTTTTGCACAAGGGAAAAGGCCAAGAGAAGGATGGAGAAGAAAAGGAGAGGAGATAAAGGGGATAAAAAAGAATTGAGATATGTTATGTATATGTGCCAACTCCACATGGGGAAAGTAATCACTAAGTACTACAAGGATGTAAAAATTAATAGTAAAAATTAAAAAACAAGGCCAAAACCCAGGCTATTGTATCTCCATGCTGGAGCCAGAACAGCACAGCCAAGATCACCAAAGCTCCTCCATTTGGCATTTGCTGAGCCACCCACGGTCTGAACCTACTCTCCTATCACAAAATCCTAGCCCAAGGGGGCCGGGGATTTAGCTCAGTGGTTCCACTGCCTGCCTTACAAGCACAAGGTCCTGAGTTCGATCCCCAGTACCCTCCACCCCAAAAATGTTAACAAAATCCTAGCCCAGATCCCAGCCTCAGAATCAGGGCATTCAATGCAAATTCCAACAGAATCTCCACGATCTATACCTAGTAGTTTGAGTATAACCTGTTTGTTTAGGTTCCTGGCCATTGCATACCTATCAGAGATTTAGATATTCCTTGATTTGATTTATTGCTCTCAATATTTTTATGGAAGACTGGGAGCCTAAGGTGATGCATGTTCACGATGCACCAGTCAAGGTGGAGGACTCAGAAAGGACCGAGTCTGCACACTTGATTCCTTCTTTCAGACTTTACAGTCAGTTCACCAACCTCTCTTCCTCCCCTGGATAAAGGTACAGGAGGCAGTTGAGAGAGTCCAGGAGTCTTCATTGCATGGAAATCCCTCTACCTGCAAACAGGAGGAAATGCCAAGGACCAAGTGTCTTTCCTAAGGGTTGTCCCTGCCATTTTAGTTGTGAGGGTTGGTTTTATGTGCTCTTGACTTGGTGACGGATTTTTCAGATATTTGGTTAAACATAATTTTTAGGTGTGTGGGTGGGAGTGTTTCTTTTTTCAGTTCTCATTTTTATCAGTAGATGTTTGCAGTATGCACTGATTAAATTCCTTGTGTGGAGTTGTCATGTGCACATAACACACATCTCAATTCTTTGTTCATCCCTTTTCCTGCCCCTTCTACTCTTTTCCCTCCATCTCTTAATCTGTTTCCGGTTCGGAAAAGATCCCTACTTCCTGTTGCCCATCTTTTATTTTGTGTTTGATTTATATTTTGTGTTTCTCATACAAGGTAAACCATTGGGAATTAAGCTGGGATGTCTGATGTATTTCAGTCAACGTTCTGGTTTCCAGGTGATGAAAGTGTTGAATTTGCTCGATGGGGTAAACAGACTGCCCCTTCCAATCGGACAGGTCTCATGCAGTCTGTTGAAGGAATAAAAAGAATAAAAGGCTGAAAAGAAAATTCCTTTTATCTGCCTGCCTGTCTTTGAGGGGGACTTTGTTCTTTTGCCTTTTGACTCGGACTTCGGCTGCAGCGTACACCACCAACTCGCCATCTCTCCTCCCAGCTGCTGACTACCAGAGCTGGGACTCAGCCTGCATAATCATGAGCCAGTTCTTGTAGTACGTTCTGCAAACACACTCCTGGCCCTTGGTTCTCTTTTTTCAGATGGCTCGGACCTTAGTCAGTGTGACTTCTACCGTGTCAGGGATTCAGTAACACTTTTTGAGAGCAAGCTTTCTGACACATGTATATATATGTGTATATATATATATTTGATATTTTATAGCTTAAAGAGATCTTAGCCAGAGATACTTCAGCTATCTCTTTCAACTTCTCCTTCTGCTTTTATATCCCCTTGTGTGAAAAAAACTAACAATAAGATGTCTTCTTGCACATTTTCCAATTCCTTTCTGTTTCCTATAAAAAATTCCTTATATCCATTTAAGGAGTGCTGTGAATGCGCTCCAAGGGTGGCACTCATAGCTACTTTTGGCACTAACCCTCCAGTGGTCACAGACTTCACGGCTCGGGCACTTGCTCAGCCTAGCCTTACGTTCAGAAGGAGAGAGAGTCCTTACTGGGGCTTCATTTCTGTCTGGGAGGAGCTTGTGATGGTTGGTATGACCAAGAATATGGGGCTATTTGGAAAGTAAAATTTATCATCTGTGAAAATGTTCTTCGCACCTGAACCCAACCTCCTATGTGATATGAAGCCCGACTGAGCCTTTCAGGGGGCTGTAAATAGGAGGAAATTGGGCTTATTTCAGATCTGCATGGATGCCATGAGCAAATCAAGTCCGACTTTACGTTTTCAGAAGCAGAGTCTGGAGTGACCCTACCATAAGGGGTTGGGTGGGAAGAGAGCAGGACTCTGTCCCAGAGCCTTCACCTGCCATTCATCTCGCTTTTCTCTGTCTCCTGAAATCCTTGTATACCATGACATGTAGCCCACCCCTCCAATTGATTTTGTGATTTCACTGAAGAAAAAGTATGTTTATATCACCCTTTCATAAGTGAAACTAAATCCTGACTAGTTTCTGCCTCCCT
The DNA here is from genome assembly GCF_012274545.1 of Fukomys damarensis. Classification (NCBI taxonomy): domain Eukaryota; kingdom Metazoa; phylum Chordata; class Mammalia; order Rodentia; family Bathyergidae; genus Fukomys; species Fukomys damarensis. Next base: position 11,767,703 of record NW_022900913.1, read on the forward strand.
CTCCTGCCCAGAGTAGCATTTTGCTCAAGTTCTACTTTGTTTAACAGGTTTCATTTTTTCTTCACACTTAATATATAGACCTTTTTGTATATTTAACAGTTATTTGTTTCAAGGGGTCTGCAACGAATAATGCCATGAGCGGCCACATTTTTCACATGATGATTTTTTAAGAATCATACAAAGACAGCTAAAGTTGTATAAATCTAAATGAACTCTAGCGAGAGCTCCAATCCTCATGCTTCGCCGTGAAGTTGTTTTTCTCTCAGGGTATTTGAATTATTGGTCTAGCCAGCCTCCTCCCTCCCCTGTTGCTATATTTTAGGAGAACAGATCTGGCCAAATGAGATTGGCTAGAGATTTTCATGGAACTAGGATTTTTTTTTTCAGTGCTAGGAATTGAACTCAGGGCCCTGTGCGTGCTAGGCAAATATTCTACCAGTGCAGCTCAGAGCCTGGATAACTTCATCCTAACTTCCTCACAGCAGAGTGGAAGGCAGGTCTGTAGAATGACCCCAAGAAATACCCCTTAAATTGGGATGGCCCAATACCACAGGAAACCATCATTACCTTAGTCTTTGTCTGTCGCGAGCCGGCGACGCAGAGCACTGTCCAGCAGTGTCTCAAACCTGAAAGAGCAGCGGGGTGGAGATGGGGCAGAGAGAAAGGAAGGACGCCAAGACAAGAGTCTGATCAAGGCGGCGTTTATTGCCGGCAAGCACCGGCCTTTTAAAGCAAAAAACCTCAAACTATTATGGGATGGGTTTACCATAGTAACTGAAAGGTCACACAGGAAAAGAGCAAACAGGTTCACCAAAACAACCCACCGTGAGTAGTAGTAACCCAGACAACCACACATCTAAAGGTCAGAGACAAGAAACTGTAACTTTCAGGAATTCCACAAAGGAAACACTCTACCTGCTAAACTGGAGAAACTTAACACATATAGAGTTACTAGAGTTAACGGTACTTACAACCAATACTCATGATCCCCACATTTGTCTTCTTTACTTGTAACGGCCAGCATCCATGTGGATGTCCAGCAGATACAAGGGTGAAATGTGTTCAACTGGTGTCTGCATATGTATGTGACTCAATGTTTTTCTCCATTAGAAATCCAAAATAAATGATTTCTGAATTCAACTTTCTTTTGCAATTTCATCTTTCATTTTTTGAAAGGGATAAAGAACTCCTCAGTCCTCTAAGCCTGGTGGGGTTCTCCTTTCCACACATGCTCTCACTGATAGTTTGTGCTGATGATTGGACCAAGGCACGAAGAATAAGCCTTACATAAAAAAAAGATACATCAACAGTGTTAACATGGTAATGAGTCCTCTCCTGCCACATGGGAAGTGCGGGTTCGAGGTGTGTGGGGGGGTGTTTGTCACTCTTCACTTGCTCTCAAGATGATGTCAGTTTGACGTTTGCTTTCTGAAGACTGAAATTTAGTGCCTCAGAGTTGTGCTAGAAGCTTGAAGCCTTGAGATTGCTATGCTGTCACTGAGGATCCTTAGCAGGTGGTTTTCAGATGCAGAGGCCCTTGTGTCCTCATGGGAAGTAAATTCTTTCCTTCCCTCTTCTGAATGGTGGAGGTGGACTCTGGTTGTGTGCCAGGATGCATGCTTATGAGCCCTGTGCCCTGGGGATGGACACAGGGCAATGACATAGAAAAAGTGTAAGCCAGACACCTCCGGGCAAGTCTGTAGTAGTCCTGAGATGCTGTATCTGCTGTGTTCTTTTCTAGCTTGGATGCTGATTTTCCCAAATAATTAGCAGCTTTTCACGGGCAAAGTAATATACAAGACTAATATGGGCCAGGTTTTTTTTTTTTTTTTTAACTACAATCTAAACAAATTTCCCCACATAGGCATTTGGTTTGGAAAGGTTTCTTCTGTTTTTGTCAGTTCCTTTTCCTCAAGCAAGAATGTCTATTCATAATTACATCCTTACATCAATTGATGCCTTCCTTTGCCTGGACCTCCATGTTATAAAGCTATTTTATGCCTTTTTAAAGATAGTTTCTACAACTTATCTTTGTAGCTCTCTGTTTTCAGTAGACTTTTTTGGTTCGATTCTGTATGAAATTTTACACATTGAACGTTCTGTCAAATACAAAATGAGTCGGCTGTATTGTTCACTTGAGAATGACAATGTAATTGTTTAGCCTTCCTTTGAACATGGAATCATCGCTTGTTTGTAGCTTGTGTTTTGTTCTAACGTTCACGGACAGATGGCTTCTTCATTCATGTTTCCAAGAATCTCTTAGATTCTGGTGTTGCAGAGTGGGCAGCTGGGGAGGGGGACCTAAGAAACTGTCATCAATCAGTGTGTCAGCATGACCAACCAACCTATCTAATATTCAGTGTCTCTGTGATAAAGTGAAGATAATAGAATATGCCTCATATTCAGGTTCACTTGGACACAGTGTAAAGAACATATAAAAGGATTTGGGGGAGAATTTATATACCACTTAGTATAATACTAAATATAACTGGTATCTATAGTTGACTAATTTGAATCTGGAATAATTCTAGTTTCCTCCACTTTAATTTCTCCCAATACTTTACCAAGGTCGGTAACTGTTATTACTTCAGTTCACAGATGAAGAAACTGAGGCAAAGAGGACCTTGTCTCTTGTCACAGGTTATAAGTTTAATAATGGTCCATGTAAGAATTGCACTCCAGACAGTATAGCTCCAAAATGAAAAATATCAAAAATGCCTGGGAATAATCACTGAGTATAGCTGGAACCAGGCTTGAAAACTGTCTCAAACACTGCCTATGTGACAACGGCAAGGGCTGAATAGATACTCCTACATTAATGAAAATTAGACATTCACTTTGGCTCAGTGGAGTCTGCAGATCATTTTCAGCTGTTGCAGAGCCTTGGAATTGCTGGAAATGTTTAAACACCACGTTGTTGGTTTAGCTTTATTTTCTTGTTTTGCAATCTCTTAAATGTATCTATTTTAATATTAGCAATGTGCTACCATGTAGTTATAATGAGAGACTCTTCCTTCTACAAGTTGAAATATAATGGAACTTGAGTCTTGGCCATTTAGCTTAACATTTTGGTGAGGCCATCTGACTGTTACCTGGCAACTTTATGACCAAGAAATACCAGAAAACAGAAAATCCTGAAGTGCCCTAGGTGACTCTAGACTTTACTGAACTTTCTATCACATTTTGAGGAACTGGATTGTCCAGAAATAATGTACTATGCTCCCTAAGTCTGTTGGTCCAAATCAAAAGACAAGTCCAAGGTTAGTGTGGCCCTCAGGTATTATTTAGTGGTACCAGTTAAAGTTCTCAGGTGCCATATCTGGTAAGCTCAGAATCTGTGGAAGTTTTTAAGTATACGGGATGGGTGTAATTTCAGAATGAAAGACTACAGTATGAAGATAACAATTCTAATGCATCGATTTTAAGATTGTATGGATTGGAATAGTGCTAAAGTATATTTAGCACTTTTCAGGAATTTTCACAAATAATTGTATTTGATCTTTATAAATGCTTATGGCTTGGAGAACGTAAGCATAATTATTTATGTTTTCTATGTGAGAAATAAGACCCGGACAAATCAAGCCAATACATGTTTTACCATGGACTTAAACTTAAGCTGGAGATTCAAAATCTTACATTGCTATTGTATGAATTTCTCCTTCAATTTCTTATGGTCATTTATTACTTAGAAGCCACTATCAATTTTCCATATGAATAGTATGTCACCTCCCAAATCCAAATGGTAGAAGTGCCAAAGTCTAAAATCTAGAATGTAAAGAAACTAAATGGCTACAAAAAATGCAGTGCTGAAAAATGGAGGTAGAGCAAGATTCCAGGGGTGAACACAGTGAATTAATACAGTTTACTTTCGTATACTTTCTTCTGTTCAGTATTATAGAGTAGGCGACCTTATGCGTTCTGGAAAGAAGAACCTTTCTAATCCATTCTTTTTTGGGCAGGTGACAGGGGGAGAGGGAATACAGGAGGATTCACATTTAGAAGAGTATTTTGACACCGCTGGACGGTACATAAAAGTTGCTTTCTTCATCATTACTACAGTCTTGTAAGCAATGGTATGTCCACGTTATACATGAATAAGCAAAGGAAGAGAAGCAGAAGTACTTTGCCCCAGTTCATGCAAACAGAATTTGAAACTAAAGTAACTGTTCTTTTCCCTTTATCCTGCTTTTCCTGTAAAACTGGAGGTTAGAATAGATGTTACTAACTGGTAGAATGTGCCTGAGAAATATCACTGTGGCATGATACTCTGTAAACACTTGCCACCAGCATGTATCTTAAATGAAAATTTCCATAAAGGAAATGTGAACAGAATAGTAACTGGTCACTTTTTAAATGCACACACCTAAATTTTCCCACAGCTACCTGCTCCTGAATGTACTTTTCCTTGAATACATGTTGAAGTGTTTCCATTAACATTGAAGTCATCCAAGAACTAAGAATGTGGTACAGCACGTATTCACTTTGTACAACCTTATGTAGTACCTCCTTAAACTTTGTGCTGTCTTTCACATCTGAATTAGAAAGGAAGGGCCAGGAATTTTGCTCAGTGGTGCCACCCTCTGCCTTGCAAGCACAAGGTACTGAGGGTACTGAGTTCAATCCTTAGTACCCCCCCCAAACAAAGCATCTACTTAAAACTGAAGTAAAAGAGAACTCAGATGTGCTATACACATATACCAGCTCCCCTTGTTGAGGGTAATCATTATGTGTTGCAAATATGTACTAATAAAATCTTTAAAAATGTTAAAATATTAAAAAATGAAATGTACATTTTAAGTATATGTGGAAAGATGCCTGTGAAACCTGAGATGTGGAAAATGGGAGCAACCTAAGCAATTACATACGAAGGGACCCAAGACTGACTTTCAGCCTGCTATGAAAGTGTTTTTCCGGTGGTAACATGGCCATTTCTATATTTTGTATCCTCTCTGGAGCATTCCCTTGGTGATCTTTGTTTCTCCTCTCTGAACCAAAGCCACATTTCCCTGTACTGTATTTACAAGGCCAAGTAGATCTGGCTTGAACATGGCCAAATGAGTGGCCACATTACTGCAAAATCAAGTCGGTTACCTTCTTCCACATGCATCTGTGTGAAGCTTCTTTTTCCATTCGGGCTCTCTTAGCTACAGTAATTTTCCATGTCTCCCATTTTCTAGCCTCATGCCCCGTTGAAGTCTTCCCTTGAACAATGTACTCCAGCTGAAATGATCTTCCCCAGAAACTATGGAAAAATGACCACTTGAACTCAGACTGTGTAACTGTTTTACTGTCACAGACTGTGTTCATCAGAGTCTCAGCCAAGACAATTACAACTAGCTTTTGAAGCCAGATTTGTTCTTATGCTTTTAGAATAATGGCCATATTTTCATTTCCTTTCTTGGTACACTTATTTTCTCTTTAACCTAGTAAATGTACATTTTGACATTGTAAATCTAACAAGGCTTCCTCATTATTTGCTCAATGTTATTGGTTTGATTTTAGATGTGGACAAATCTGGGAGTTATAAAAATTTGTGCCAAACTAGGGGAAATAAAATGGCTAAGGAAAATTTGTGGGAAATGGCCAAAGTACTGTAATGAGTTCCTATGAGCAGAAAGCAAGAGAAGAGGCTATCATATTTTGGCAGGGTAATTCTAAGCTAACTAATTAAACTTGTCTTAACCACCTTATTCATGTACTTAGGCAAGTATATTTGATTTGGGCACTGTGTAGAGATCCAGATCCAAAGGTGTTCTTGTGGCTTGGCTTTAAAAAATATTAGTCAGGCAAGGGTATAACCACAGATGACTGCTCGTGTGTCATCTAGGCAGGATCATATGAAAAAAGATGCTGAGCTGATTATTCCTATGCCATTTCAACTCATGTCTAAGAGTCTGAGGTCAAACCCTTATAGGCTTCATGCAGGCCTCTGCAGTCTATTTTTGAGCCTCCACTTTGAGTTTGGGACAGGTTCAGTCCTCCTAGTTACTCACACCAGCCTTACAGAGCTTTGAAGACCAATGCTGACTTTGGCTGGAGAGATTCAAGAACTCCGGAGGAACTCTCTGAGCATCTTTACCAAGTGACACCTGTTTTACCGGGTTTTGAATTTGTGTCCAATCCTTGGACGTGATCTGCTGCCTGATTCCAGGATGTACGCAAAAGCAGCAAGAAGTGAGCAATGTATTGATGCATCAGTGGAATAGAATAGACAGTCCAGAAATAAAGTCATATGGTCAAGCTTTGACAAAAGTGCAAAGACAATTCAGTGGGGGAAGAGTTATAGCAATTTATATGGGGAGAGTTGGATAGTCACATGCAACAAATTTCACCCTGATGCCTATCTCATACCTTGTAATACAAATAACAATTCAGAATATTTTTGTAGATCAGAATGTAAGAGCTAAGATTAAAAACAGCTACATGGCAAATTTATAGGACACAGGAGAAAATCTTAGTGATTTTAACTTTGCCAGGATTTATTAAAATAACACACCAGAAGTCTAAATGATGAAAGAAAAATATTGATAAATTGAACTTCCCTAAACTTAAAACGTTTTGCTCTTCAAAACACATTATTATGAAATGTTTTATTAAAAATAGTGCCACAGTTCTGAAGAAAATATTTGCAAAACTTTGCTCTGACAGGGACTGGAATCTGAAAGAATATTGAAATAATTTTTATGCCTTCATAGGAAGACAAACAGCTCAGTAAAAAATGGACAAACTATTTTAACAGGTGCTTCACCAAAGAAGATGTGTGAATGGCGAATAGATGAGGGAAGGAATGTTCAACACCCTAAGGGAGCAGTCATTGGAAAGGTGTCCCTTAAAACCACAGTGAGACATCACTACAGGCTTCTTAGGATGCCTACCACTGAGAAGATTAAAAAGACCAAATATATGCAGTGAGAATGTGGAGCAACTGGAACTCTCACTGCTGTGGGAAATGTCCAGTGCTATCCCCGCTTTGAAAAAAAGTTCACAGCTCCCTAGAAAGTTAAATATTCAACAACCACACACTCCACTCATTCCCCTCCTATTTACTGAAAGAAATGAACGCATATATGCATGCTGAGACTTTGACACAAATGCTCATAGCCACTTTATTTATAGCAGTATTAAACTGAAACTCTTGAGATGGAGTGTTCTTTGAAGTAGAAGGATTTATTGAGCTAGTACACGGGCCATCAGAGTAAGGGCGAGGCCCTGTGACAAGTTCTGATGCTACCAGCAGGAAGCCTGGGCAGTGGCTGGAGTTGTGTCTGCTGGATCTAAGAACCAAGTGCATTTTTACAATGAAAATTTGGGGAAGAAAAGTGTAAATTCTTTACATTACACTTGCGTTGGATATGGATAAGGAGGTAAAATAAGAGAGGAATGTTTTAGAATAGGAGACTGTCCTTAAGGAGAAGTATTCCTTGCCTCTGAAGAATCTTACTGTACCCCATGCATATGTGCAAATATTTTGTAAAAATAAAACAAAGAAACAACAACAAAAAAAAAACCCATCTACTTTCAGGAATATTGAACAGTCTTTTGTCAGTTTTGGCCCATAGGTGCTGACCAATTAACCTCCCTTTTCTCTTACCCGCTTCTAGACACGAATGTTTATAATGAAATGTAGGGCTTCTCAGAAGTTTTCTTTTATCAATAGCCTAGAACTGGACACAACCCAAGCATTCTTCAGTAACTCCGTGGGTAAATGGGGTGTGAAATCACTATGTCCTGGCATACAGTTTAGCAGTAAAAAGAATGATCTACTGAGGATGAATGAGGACGACCAAGAGCCCAGACAAAGGGTACGTGCTGTATGAATCCACTTTACAAAGTGCTAAGGAATGCAGATTGATTTTAATTTAAAAACCAAAAGTAGGTCCACAGTTGCCTGGGTGCCTGAAGGGGTGGGAAAGGGAGAGGTAGGTTCCAAAGGGATTGGTGGAAACTTCAGACAGACGATCTTCAGATTAGCACCCCTGGGCTATGCTGTCTCCCTTCCTTGGGTAATGTACTACTAAGCTGTCACAGTGTAGCCCTCATGGGCTGTAACGACACACTTACATGACAGTGTGCTCAACTCCTGGCCCATAAATCAGTGCTTGCCAAGATGAGACCTTACCTCATTTGTTGAGGTTGGTTGCATTGTTTGTCTTCCATTCCCCAGACTGGCGTCTCTCATCAGTCACTAAATCTTCTGGCCTTGACACTCTGAGTGGACCAGTTCCAGTGAATGCACATGGCTCTGGTCAGAATTAGAGCACATTTTGCAGTAACGCACCCTGTCGGTTATTTGTGCAGAAATGTTATAGATTCACTTGGAATCTTTAAACAGAGGACGATGAGTGGAGCTATAAATCAATTTTTTTTTTTTTTTTTGCTGTTTGACACTTGAGATCTGACACAAACTTGAATTTCACTTTTATAATTTATTGAGAATGACATTTTTCATTCAGTTTTTTTCCCATTATTTATGTTTGTTTCAGTTTTTCCTCATCTGAGTACATTTTTCCCTTCTTAAATTATTCTGAAATATACACGCCAATAGACTTTTTAGGACACGTGGCTTATCTGCAGATCTTTCTTTCTGTTCCGTGTGTTGCCGCCTCTGCACAAGCTTCTTCCCATCTTTCTGGTTTCACTTGTTTACTTCTCATTTATCAGTCTCTGATTTTCCCTAATTGGTTGGGGTAGAAATAGCTCCTGCATTATCCGAGCACCACACCCCTGGGTAAAAGGTGATAAGTCCCCTGCTTGAAGTAGCGGGCGTTTTTCCTACATGTTCTCATATAGGAGAGAAACATTTCTCTGAAGCAGTGTTTGTTTTGGTTGATCAGGTACTTTTGTCACTCTGGTCAGAAGAGGGCTCCTCTTCTCTCCCCTTTCCTGTCAAGCTTCCTTTAGTGTAAAGGATTTTCCTCAAGCTGTGGGCTGACACTTCAGTCTCCTGCTCCAGGACAAGTTTATGAGCCTGTTTAACTGCATTTGGAATGTTGTACGGTAGTTGGGTAGTTTAGTATCCCTTGTTAGAAAAGCTTGGGACTAAAAGTCCTTTGGGTTTTTGTATCATTTTAGATTTGGGAATATTTGCATTTGCCAAGTTTAAACACAAAATTCATTTATGTGTCATATGCCTTATGCAAGTAGCTTGAAGATAACTTTATGCAGTGTATTTAGAAGGCCTTAGTCCTGGAGGTGACCCATCAAATAAGGTCATAGGTAAAATTTTCCACTGTGGTGTCATGGAGATACTCAAAAGCTCATGGATTTGGATGCATTTTCTATTTTGAATTAGAGGATTAGAGATGCTCATTCTTTATTATGAACAGAAGACCAACAGTTTAAGGATCAATTTAACAGTCTAACTGAAACTGCCGATAACCTGTATTCCTGTTCCTTTGTCGAGTGACTTATTTATGGCTTTGAAGTTCCTGATGGAAATTGTGTTTGATGAAAGATTATCAAAAAGTACCTGCTGTCTCTGCCTTACAGCAAATGTGTTATGACTACTAAAATTTTAAGGAGAATTAAATTTAAAAAGATGTAATAGAGCCACTCACCTGTTAAAAGAAAATGATGAAATATGAAGCCAATTTCAGGTCTTTAAAAGTGTTACCTGAAATGGAGAAAGTTAATGGAATGAAAAACATTGATCTACATAGCCTCCCTGTTGTAGGTACAGTGATCTCACCATTTCCCTTTGGTTAGCACTGCACAGAAGCTACCAGAAATGACAGGTACCTTCTGTCTTTCTAACTTTGCATGGCCAAACTAATTTCACTCTTCCCCAGAGTGTTATTTATTTACAAAATCCTGCCCATTTACTGAAAATGTTAATGACTTTGGCTGAAACTTGGAGAACTAATAAACATCATTGAGCAGCAATGAACCTGTCAACACATGGAAATAAGGTTATGGTCATGCAAATGACCGCTTAACTTTGCTTGAGTCAAATAAACCAAAGGGTGAACTAATTCGACTTCAGTAAACTGGCATAAACTCCCACAGAAAGTGAAACCAATTATTTCTCAGAGAAGGGTTTATTTGTTTTTAGTCTAGGACAAGGGTGTACAACTCCTTGAACTACTCCTCAATGGTTTTCCAAATCAGGTTAGATAAAATCTGCAACTCACAGATAGTTACCTTGATGTGCAAATAAGGAGGTCTGTAATGAGCTCATTTACATCACTGAGAAAGAAGCTTGGGAATGGGGCCTAGGTACTAGATCCAAGAGGATGAGCTGTGTCTCAGTTCTTGAGAGCTTGCTGGGGGAGTGCTGACCTAGGAAAAGGTCCTGCTCTATCCGGGGTGGTGGTCCTCTTCCACGGAGCGCACGCAGCTTCTGGAGGGACATACAAGGAGCGGGGAGGGAGGAAGGGGACAGCCCTCTAGCCAGCCAGATCAGCCCAGTCAACCCTGGCGCTCAATGGGGTGACAGATGTCACAGCCAGATCGCCGTCGCATCCTGGGTCTCAATTCTGTAAAGGAAGAAAATACCTGAAAAATAAATGTAGTAAACTGTTTTAGTAACTTACTTATTGTAAGCCACAGCCCATCTTTCTTACAGATTGAATATCAGATGCATACTTGGAAGTTGTCTCTCTGCTCTAATATTCTTGATGTCTATTTCTTGTGGCTCGTTTTTGTCTCGTTTTTAGTTCCTGAAAGATTCAAGGTTATTTAAAGGACTCAAAACCTCTAACTATTCCCCAAAGCTTTCATCTCTGAAATAAAGAAACTTCCTGATTAGAAAAACAGGTGACTGGTACGATCCATTGAAATACTGAACTATGAGAGATGTTGTCCAACATTTTTAGTGGTTTTCTTCGTGTATATTGGATAAATTTTGGATGAGTGGTGCTCAAGTTTCATTTTATATTAAAAAAAAATTCCTTTATCGGGATTCTACCGTCAGCCAGTTTATTTAGGTATACACAGGTACGCTCTGTAGCTGTGTTAAGTTGTTTATGTTGACGCTTACGTTTTTGTATGATATACATGCTAGACACTTTCCCAGAGCGCCTGTGACCCGAGGACTGTTGCGGTCCAGTGGAGGACTGGCTCGTTTGCCATGGTGTGAGTGTGACGCCTGGCTTCGCAAGCGCTTCTGCTGCCGCCATTTTAAGATGGATGCTGATCTGCACATGTTAAGTTTAGCACCTTTGAACATCCTTCTGTCAGCTGGTTGAAGGCATGGAAATAAGCAAAGGCTGTATTTCCTTCTATGACGTGAGAATTGAGATAGAAACATAAACTTTTTCTAAATGAATCGGCACTTCATAGGTGTTTTAACATCATAAGTGAAGATCCAGACTGGAATATGGTGTCTTTGTAAGTAAAGTATGGCTGAACAATACGCTGGGATGTTATGGTTTCAGTGTTCCTGAAATAGTTCTTTTTCCATGGGTTCAGACAAGCATCCTTTTCCCGTGTTATTGAGCAACACTGTCCCTTTTGCCACTTAGATTCTCAGAGCATGAAAACCGAGAATGACCTGACCCTTTCACTTTGGAGAGCAAGGCTCCAGTGCTCCTTCCTCTCCCCCCTCACTTTAGAGGACAGAATTGCATACTGAGAAGCCAGCTGACTTACAGGGCCATGCGCCTCCCAAAGCCTCACCCTAGCTTCCATCCTTTGACTCACGACGCTGCAGCCAATGTCGTTCTCTTATCCGCGGGCCGCTGTTGACAGAGTGCTTTGCTTCACTGCAGTGCCACGGTTTTATAGCCCCGACCTCTATGAAGGAGAGCACAGCTATTTTTGGGTGCATCTGAGTTTTTTAACCCTTATCCTGTTCAAAATACTGTGAACATGTAACAGAATAAAAAACAACTTTGTTTATGTGCTTGCCTCTGCGTTCATGATCAATTGAAATGTTCAGCTTTTGCTTTCCATCAGATGGGGAACCACAGGTTCTATATCTCTATAGAGAAAGAGTTTCACAGTGCTCAAGTTTAGATCTAATTAGGAGTAAACTTATTAATTTGCTAATTCTTTGTTTCATGAGAATTATAGAAATTTATTAACTACAAAATAGCATTTTTTTATAAGCAGTAAGGTTGTGTGTACAAACCTATAGTTACTGTAGTAAAGACAGAGGGAACTGGAAGCCAGATGCTAAATAGTTAATGAATATATCAATTGGAAAAAAATAACAAATTTTGTACACTCTGTTTTCTCTTCAGATCATATAAATCTTTCACCCTTTAATAAATTTAGTGCCTTAGACAGTTTTAATCAGGAAATGGTCATATGTCCTGTCAAACACATTTTACATAAAATGACTAAATTATCAATATAGAGCACTCTAGGAATTACTTCTATAATTGGCAAACTAAATAGTGTGTATTGTGGAATCAAGTGCGGTTAGAATAATATGCTAAATTAACATTATAAAAATGGAAATGAGAAATCCCACTCATAATCACATGCAGAAAAAAGTTTGAAATACCTAGGAATGAATTTAATAAGAAAGACTGCATGAAGAGAACTCTAAAATTATATTGATAGACATAAAACAAAACTCAAATAAATGGAGGGGCAGACCATGTTCCTGGATAGGAAGACCTAATATCATACAGATGTCATTTCATTTGACATCAACATATAAATTTAATGCAGTTCCTATTACAATTCAATTTTCTCTGTTTTGAAATGTATAAAGTAATTATAAAGTGTTTATGGATGAATAACATGCAAACTGCTGAGAAAACTTTGAAATGAGCAATAACAAGGCAGTTGTCCTATCAGGTTTGAAAAACTAGCATAAAACAAAACAAAATAGTGTAGTATTGGCTTCCAATAATAAACCTATAGAATGAATGAAAATCATTTAACATATTAATTAGTGCTAACATTATGTCAGTAAATTATACATTCAATGAAAGAAATTGAGATGGTTAGCTATACTTTCTCTGGATATTAAAATTATATTCCCGCTTCATTATACAACAACAGGTTTCAAATGAACGAAAGACTGTAGGGCCGGGGATTTAGCTCAGTGGTCCCACTGCCTGCCTTTCAAGCCCAAGGTCCTGAGTTTGATATCTGGTACAAAAAAAAAAGACAGTAACATTCCTAGAAGATAGTATAAGAACATATTAGTGTGATCATCATGTGACACACTTCTAAAGAATCAAGATCAAAGCCATAAAAATATAAAGAAAAATAGCATAACTGATTTCACGAAATTATTAAATGTATATGAGGTAAACCATGTAATGCACATTTCAAATATTTATTGACTGAACAGCAACTTTTGAATCTTTTTGTATGCTGGAAGAATTCTCTATAAGCTCCACTTTCATAAGCTTGAAGCCAGAAATCCACTTTCTTGGCCTCCTTGGCAGCTGTCTCTGTGGCTTGAGCCCCACAGTGGAGATGTACCGGTCCTACACTCTGATTCAGAAAACTGTGACGCGAATAAGGAGGTTCCTCACGGAATCCACGACGTTAAGAGTGGCAGAGAAGTACCCAGTGTGAGAATCAGCAGTGATAATGGCACTGGGGGTGGGAGGAGAAGACAGAGTATCCAGGGGACTGATGCAGCGGAGTCATATGAATATTTTCCTGCAGTTTTTATTTTTAGCTGTTTCTCCATGGAAGTTTTGTGATGTATCTGGTCCTCCCTCCTAAGTTTCTTTTTCTGCTTAAACTAGTAGGAATGAACTGTGTCTGCAACCAAGAATTGTGAGTCATATCCTGAAAGGACAAATGACAAATCATAGACCGAGAGAAGATAATTACAGTCCACATAACAAAGGGTCAAAGTAACTACAGAAGAGGCCAGGCGTGGTGGCACACACCTGTAATCCCGGCACTCGGGAGGCTGAGGCAGGAGGATCGCTGTGAGTGCAAGACCTGCCTGGACTACACAGTGAGTTCCAGGTCAGTCTCAAGTATACAGTGAGACCCTGTCTCAACCCCCCTCCCGCAAAAAAAGTAACTACAGAAGAAAAAAATAAGCTAATGATATAAAACAGGCAACCTACTAAAGGAAAAAATGCAGATAAAAGCTATGTAACCTCCTAGGTAATTAGGGAAACAGTAAAAATTTTAACCATCAAATTTGTTTGACTAAAAATACTTCACGCCTTGCAAGAATACGGGAAGAATAGATGCCCTTAAACCATGTTGATTGGAATAAGCTTGGGCACTGTGACCTGGTAGACTCATAAAAATAAAATGTGAATATGTATCGTTCTATTATTTTTGCTCAGATTTTTAGAAAACAAACAGAAAACACAGTTTTAAAGATGCACAAATGTATACACAGTAAACATGCACAAGGATGTTTATCATAGCTTACTCTACAAACTTTTATGTACCCACTTCTATCTGCCTTTTACCCATTATTCTAAAGATGACACAAATTCAAATTTCAAATGTTCACTGCTAGTTTGTAGAAATACAATGGATGGATATTAATTGACTAGCGTCCTTACTAAAGTCCTGTATTAGTTTTAATATTTTTTCATCATTTAAAGGAATTTTCTATATCAACAGTCATGTCATCTGTACATAAATGTGACTTTAGTTCTTTCATTCTGTGTGTATCTTGTCCCTTTGCCTTGCCTTTTCACATTATTTTCTAGTATAATAGTGAACAGAGTAGTAGCAGCCTTGCTTTCCATTGTAGGGGGAAAAATCACTGTCTTCACATTACATACACTGTTTTAAGGGGTTTGTTTCTTGGACAGTCTTTGCTGGGCTGAAGAAGTAGCCTTAAATCCTAGTTTTCTGAGAGTTTGTGTTATGATTGGATTTGGGGTTTTGTCCAATACTTTCCTTTCGGTGTTTGCAACTATTGATCATCTCTTGAGATGATCACGTGGTTTCTTTCTACAGTATTTTGAATTAAATTTCACAATTAGTGCTGACCCAATTTTCCATTTATGGGGAGAGACCACTTATTCATTATGTGTTATTCTTTTAACATACTGAGAATTTTTAAACTATGTTCATAAGGGACATTGGTTTGGTATTTTTCTTTTCTTGACATAATCTTTGTCTGGTTTAGGTATCAGACTAATACTTGTCTCGTAACACTGGAAGTGTTCGATTATCATGTATTATCTGGGAGAACCTGTGTGGAGTTGGGACTATGTATTTTTGTAAATGTTCGTTAAGACTTCATCTGTGACACATTCTAGACCTGCAACTTTTAAATTTTGTTTTGCTTTTTGGTGAAAACATCTTTTAATGATTAATGCAATTTAATGGGTAAATATGCAGATACCTCAAAGAAGTAGGATTGGATTTAATCCAGCTTTTCCTCTGCTGGGTATGTTCCCAAAAGAATTAAAAGAATCATACCACAGTGATATATGCTCACCCATGTTTATAGCAGCACAATTTGTGACAACTAAAACTTGGAAACATAGAGGTACAAGATGCCAACAATGAATGTAACTGTACTGTATCCCTAAAATGTACCAATAAATTCAATTATTTAATTAAAAAAAAACTTGGAAACAGACCATTTGCCCATCAACTGGAAACTAGATAAAGAAGTTTCTTTTTTAAATATATAAAATGGAGTACTATACTGCCATAAAGAACGAGAAACTAGAGACATTTATAGCTAAGTAGAAGCACATTGAGGCCATACTGTTAAGTGAAATTAATAAGACACACATGTATAAATACCAGATAGTTTCTTTGGTATGAAAAACTAAAAATGTAAATAAGGATCAAAATGTATAATAGGAAGAAAATTTCTAAAAGAGTATGGGAAGTGGGATGGGTAGGGGAAAGGTAAGGAGGCAAATGATAAATATGAGAAAAGGAAACACATGGAAGCAATGTCTTTGTAAATAGGGAGAGTGGAAGGAATGAAGGGAGGGCTGGTGAATGGGGAAAAAATAAGAACCAAGATAGGTCTTGTAAAGATGCAAGATCCCAATGATGAATGTAACTGTATTGTTTACCTAAAATGCTCCAATAAACTAAAAAAAAAAAAAAAAAAAAAAGAGTAAAAGAAAAAGAAAAAAAAAGAAATTTGCTAATTCATGTCTTTAAAAGAATCTGTATATTTCAGTTTTTATATCAAAGTTAGTAGCCTCCAATTTTTCATAATATTATTCTATTTTTTTCTATTCTGTAGTCTGTGGTCTCTTACTTTCTTGATGATTCTTTCCTACCTCTCTGTTTCTCCTTCCCTTTCTCTCTCCTCATTTCCTTCTAGTCTTTTTTACTTTACCTTTTCTCCATTTTCTCTATTTTATCCTTTCTGTCTCATTCTATGTGCATCATGCCAGCTATGTTCTGTATCTTTTTAAAGGAAGAAATTATGTTTTCATGTATTTTTCCCCCGTTGTATTTTCATTTCAGTTCTGTTGATCTCAGCTTTTATTTTTGTTATTTAGTTCTCTCTGCTTGATTATGGAACACATATGTATATATTTAGGTGATTTGGTCAGTTAACATTGGGCCATCTTAAAGGTTTGGTGTGGTCCTTTAATGAAGATATGGACATAAAGAAATTCATAAATCACTTAAAAACATTTTGAGTTCCTCCCGTGAAAGAGGCATCTAATTAATTAGAGCACACTAACATTAGACATCAATGTTTGTAGCAGACTTGGAAGTATATCTCCATAGGAGCTGCTAGTGCTAATAATATTAGTTACTGTAAAATACCGTTAAAATTATAAAAAGCAAACTGAGCTCATTCTATGACTAAACTCTGGGCTTATTCAAAAGAAGGACCTAGCGCCAGGGATTTATCTCAGTGGTTCTGCTGCCTGCCTAGTAAGCACAAGGACCTGAGTTCAATCCCCAGTACCAAAAAAAAAAAAAAAAGAAGAAGGACTTAGTCTTCATTTTGCTGGCCTTTGAAGGAGAGGGAAAGCTCTGGGAATTCCTCCTCTGTCTGTGTGTGTATTATTTGACCACACCAATTTAACAAAGAAAGATATTTTCAGAGCACCTTAATGTTTCTAAATAGATTTCTTCCAGAAACCTTAGCAAATAATGTCTTTAGACTACTTGAGATATTATTTCAATAAGCTTTAAGTCTTCAAAATATCCCCAAGGTTTCCTTAATGCATTTGAAGCACCTTTGGCCAGAATTGCATCTTTTTTCCTCCTATTTAAAATTAGATTGTTAGCTGTGTTTTCATTTAGTTTCTAAAAATGCTTCTCTTCTCATAGAGCTTTTTTCTTCCTGAAAATAACACCCTAGGAGCTATTTTAAAATCTAAAGTTGAAAATTCAAGTACAATTTAAAAGATATATTTTCCCAGATTACTTTTTCTTGTCCTTTGCTCTCTGTCTTCTCTTTTTATTCCTTGTTTCGGAAGATGTGTCTGATGATTCTCTTTAGCCTTTCCATTTCCGCTACATTTCCTAGATGATCAAAAGTACAATTAGAGAGAGGTGCTGAAATGTAACTAAACGGAGTTCCCTTGAACTGTTAAAAGCCATGGAAGTGGGAGAGAATTATTGAATCATGCAAGTGAAAGTTATGTAGCCCTCCTTCAGGACCCAGGAAGCCTTGCCTCCAGAGCCCCTGAGAGTGCTGGAATCCAAGGATGCCTAAGACTTTTACAGAAACGTGTCTAGCATTTGTGTATAATGTGTGCATATCCTTTATACACTTTAAATATGGGCAAGTGATGTTCATAATAACTAATACAATGTAACTCATGTAAATACTTGTTATACTTTATTTTTATGGGATAGTTTCAAGAAGACAGTTTATACATGTTCAGTACAGACAAATTAAAATAGAATGTATTTTGCTCCATGGATCTGTGAATCTGTGGATGTAGGCCCTGTGGATATGTGGCTGATTGTAGTCTTGTTCTCAGTTGTGGCACGTAGAACTTTAGAAGTACAGTCATCTGCCAATCATTACTCACCAGAATAAAGTGCTGGAATTAGACAGGGGCCTCAACATATAAACAGATGGTAAACACTGACGAGGAAATACAAGGACACGTTTTTATTTTTCCAAATGAATTTTGTCCTCTGGAGTGGTCCCATGGTAAGAATGTGTAGTGCTTCCAACATCACCACTGCCTAAATATTTTGGAGTCTCCTTGGAATTGTCCTCAGAATCCACGAGCCACAAAAGGAAATGAATCTTGTGCTCTTAGTTACACCTCTGACCTCAGAAGGCATCTCCATGCCTGAACACTCATTTTATTTATATATCTTGGCTCCTAATATTTTTTTTTGCAATATTCAGTGGAGACATCTTTAAAAACAGGTTTGATGCCATTTATGGGTTAGCTGTTTTAAATCTGAAGTTAATTCCAAAAGGGAGATCCAAAAGCTATGTGGATCAATGGCAGCATACTGGAAAAGACATGTAATTCCCCTAGCAGATTATCTTTCAAGTGAGAACATACATTTGGACATAAATCTGGTATGGCAGTGAAATCAGTCACATTGCATTCTCATGTTGTAGAAGAAATAACCACAGGATTCAGAGCCCTGCAAGTTGTTTCAAATAGCTCAAATACTTACTATCTGCATGGTATTAGGTATCTTTCTGAACTACCCACCATTGTCTTCTTGGAAATTAATGTACAAGAAGCAACCTCGGTGATGAGGTTGAAAACTGGCAGGAGTCCATTGCAGTGCCTGGGTTGTCTTCAGGCTCAGTGAGCTGCTGTCATCATAAATAATGCCATTGTTTTAGAAATAGCTGTACAATCTCTTGTTCGGGGCTATACCTCAGTGGCAGAGCCATTGCCTAACACCTGTGGAGGCCCTGGATTCAGGCCCTAGAAACATATACATACACAGTATTTAGTTTCTTTTTGATATAGCCATATTATTAAATATGAACTCCTACATTACAGATAGAAAGTGATGTATAGAGAGTTTTTGTGAAAGGTTTTTAAGAAGCACATAACACACACATTAGTGATGGGCCAAAAGGTTGAGGCAAGGAAATCAAGATTATGAAAGAATGACACTGAGAACAATCATGAGGCTGCAGACAGGTCTTTGGAGATAGTTGGAGTATACGTAGCAGATCCAACCAGGCAGGGCATAGGGTTTCTGTTCACAAACCAAATTCATACTTTGAACTATCTCCTTTCTTGAGAGAAAAGTTCCAATCCATACAGTTCATTATTAAAACTCTAGGGGTTTGAAATTTCACTGTGTGTATAAGGAGTTTTGGGTTTTAACCCCCACAAAGGAGTGGATGTTGTTAAGTTTCAAAGCTGTGACACAACCCCTTCATCCCTGCCAGTGTGATACAATTTAGCCAAGCCTCCCCACAAAAATACAACTGATGATGAGACTAGGTAGGTAAACTATTTCACCGTCTCTGGGAGGATTGTGTTTTGCCTTTTGATACTGGAAAGAGTTAACTTTTCTGAAGTTTTTTCCATGTAGGTCACAGATTTTGCAGGACTGCCCTTGGAAAGGAGCCCCACAATTCACAGCTCTGTAGACTTCCCTGTGGTCACATGTGCTGGTCGTCATTCTCTGTGATGAGAATGAAACTGATAGCAACAGACTTACCCACCAAGGCCTCTTTGAGCTGCAATAGCTTTTGAATTAAATTGATTTTCTGCATTTACTTTGGAGCCTTATGTAGATCAGCACTGGATAAATAATGGATTCATTGTAGCGCCTGGAATGGAATGTTAACTCCCCAGAAAAAGAAACTGGGTCAAAATTATGCTTCATTTTCAAAATGTTGAGTTTTACTTTACTCGTGTTTTAATTGAAAGCATATTTTCTGTAGATGAACTGTAAGAATCGGATTTCATCTTCTGATATACATGCATTTTTTTGAAGATGTTGTATACCAAGGTTTTTCCTTGAGTATAGGCATGTCTGAAATAAATAATGGAAGGTATGCAATTTTCTATCTGGGAAACTTTAACAAATGAAAGAATCTTATGTCATCTCAATTTTTTCTGGATATTTTGATATAAAGTGTTGGTCTTGTAAAGGCCAGAGAAGTCTGTATAATTGCTTCCATTCACCATTTTAATTAGCTTTTATAAATGCGCAGATAATATTGTTTACTCATTTAGCCACAGTGTCAGGTCGTATTTCATATAGATTATCCATTTGGAGGGAAGACACAGTATGGAGCCAGCTCTCCTGCCTAGGACTTGTGTGGACACAGTTCTTTCTCTCTCAGAAGGCTTCCATTTCTACTACAGCCCATAGATTTATTGTATTAAATACTTGCTAATGAGCGGTCCACAAAATTCCCATTCATATGAACCAGCAGGGGTACTTAGTACCAGCAGCGGTACTAAGGGAACAACTTGACAGACCCAGAATACATTTTCATTACTTTTAATAGGACCACTCATTTTATTATAGGAAAATTCACTCTTGGTTTGGGTTAGATTTCTTTGGGGGTCAAACAGGAGGAAGGTACAGTTGTTTTATTCCTTGTTTTTTTTTGCCATCGTTTTGGGCACTAGAATGGAGTGTGGCGGTGGCATCACAAGGCTGAGACAGGGCTATTGCAAGAAGAATTTTCACTGCGTCCATCTGGCTCTTGCATATGCTCTTATTAATAATCTCCAAATTATATCCACTGAACCTCGTGGATTCCCCCCTCCCCATCTGGAATTAAACTGACTCATGTAGGCGGCCTTGTTTTTCCCAAGTCTTTCCCAAGTCTTTGCTCACCTTTACGGTTCTTTAACACACATTGATTTGAATGGTCTCTCTCCTTAAACCCTTTCTCTGACGCTCTCCCATTTGTAACAGCCTCTCCTAAACTGTGTTCCATCAGCTTATAAAGATTGCTCAGAAATCACACTTTGTCCCATTGGTGGGTTTAACCAAAGTTGAGTGTGTTTATTTTATGCTTCATATTTGAAACAGACAATACAGTACAGCTGTGACCTCTGGTGGTTTTGAAAGTATGCAGTATTTCTTAATTTCATTTGAATAGAAAAGTTTTTCTTTTATTTCTTCTTCCTCCTACTCTCCTTCATGTCTTCTCTTTCTTCTCCTCTTCCTCCTCCTCGTCCTCCTCCTTCTTTTCTTTTTTTTTTGTAAGTGAAATGTCTCCTTGGACTGCTGTTCTGTGCACATGCATTGTGGGAATGATGGGCTATAAGATAAAGCTGTAATTATTTTCCTTGTAATACATGGGTGCTGCTGATTTTTGATGTTGCTGTTCCACCAGTTCCCTCCTTTGCACAATGGATATTGTCTGTAACACACCACGGCACCCTTCTCCTAGGTGCCACTGAGCAGATAGACTATAGGACATTCTTATCTCCCCTGGTTGTCTTTCTTCTCTCTTGATTCTTAGCGAACTTATCATCATCGCTTAAGCCACACAAGGGAGCCTCCCTCTCAAATTCTTGTGTAATGATCCTAGACAGCGTGAAGCACAGAGGATCATTTTATAGTGGTTCCTTGGTATTTTGAATATTCAGGTACCAAACCTAAAGAGCATTTTGAGTTTTGCTGGCTATGCCAAGTATTTATTCTATAGTTTGGTCATTCTGTGCTTCTGTGATTCTCTTCCTGACCGTCATCAGAATTCTTACTAATATTTTCATCCCTGGTGCATATTATGGTGGTCTGTAATGGAATGGGAATGGAAAACCATTGTGCAGTGGCTGAGTGCATTGCCTTTGAATGTCTGTATAGTGTTAACTGGGCTAAAATTTGGACTTTGTGTTAATTTTTCCTGAAATCTTTTGTAGCAGGAGAGCAAGAAGTTAGAAAATGTGATATTTTTATTTTTCTAGTTTAACCCTGGACATATCATCTAACTTCATTTAGCCTTGACTTACTTATTTTTTTTAACAACGATGAAAGCAATCCCTGGGGACACTCTCCTGCTTTAAAATTGTGTCTCAAAACTATTTTTGCAGATGTTTTTTAAACTAAGAAGTTGGTTTGGAAATGAACTAAGGAAGACGTAGAATTTCCTTTCTCACTTTTCTGCTGTCAAATTTAATTGGTCTAAAATCTTTCCTTGACCCCAACTTTTGATCCTTAAAACGCAATAGGATATTGATACCAAGGTTTTCATTTTACTTTGTCATTTAAGAGGCAGAAAATATGGTTATGTCTTTAGAAAACATCTATGAAGTGTTTTGTTTGTATATTTTTAAATTTTTGCTCAAAGTTTTTGTGATGGTACTTTCTAGTTCTTAATGGTTATCTCAGACAGCATTATTGAAAATATTTCTCTTAGAGACAGAAATCCCACCCAGCTAAATTCTTGATCTTCTGTCATGTGCCCCGTGAAGAGCTGATCTCTTTGTTGAGATGGCCTCTTGCTTTGGCTCCGGTGCAAAGCCAGGACCATAGGTCACTGTGGTCTGGGCACTGGTGTTGTTGGAGCCCTAGCCAAGGAAAACACTTTCTTGAGCACTTGTAAGAAAAAATGAAATGAGCAGTTTTCGAGTAGGAAAGAGTTCATGAACTGGTCCCACAGAAAATGGTCCACATGGGAGATCCTGGCCACAGTGGAAATAGATCCAAAGCATGCTCACTGGGAAATTTCTGCTCAGACACATCACATCTGCCATTTTTATTATTTTCTTGCAAAACCCAAATTAAGTATGGTTATCAACATTAAAAACATTTGTTAGTTCTTGTGGGTAAAACCAAAAATGCAGAATGCTGTTTTTTGTTGGCCAAATCATTATCATTACCATTATCACCAATAGAAATAAATGAGACTAATATTCTCTTTCCTGTAAATAGACCTAGTTGGAAAATAATCAGCCTTGAAAACTAGAGATCAGAAGTGCCAGCCCCCATCAGCCTATCCTTGCCTGACCTGCCATCGCTCTTCTCTCGCTTGGTGGCTGCTCTGTAAGGCAGAGTAATGCTTGCCTCACCGGTACTGTTGTGTTGTGTTAGAGGCAAAGAAATAGTTATGAAATAGAATGACTGTGCCCAAGAACCTTCGGAGCAGACAAGATACTGAACACTTCTCACTTGTTTCTCAATGAATCTGTTCTTTTGTTTGAGAAGAATTTTGTAAAGTCTTGGATCAAAGTCAGACATAAAGTTTTTCAGGACGGTAGCACGTCTCCGGGCGTGTATCTCAGGTGACCAACGGATTTAGTTAGTCAGCTAGTGCCTCGATTATCCATTAGAAATACCAGCCCTGCGGGAGATATCAAAGGACAGTGGCAAATGTTAAAATTTTAGTCTTTGTGCAATGTTATTATTATCCTCACTGCTCTTTGAGCATCATACTCTGAGAAAGACTGGTGCAGGAAGAGCTCAGGGTTTTTCTTTTCTTTTTTTAAACTTGAAACATGAAGCATTCTGACCTCTGCAGCATTTGGCCTGCGTGGAACACCTTGACTTTGCTTCTCACATAGTCCTGTGCATGCCTGTATCCTCCCAGCCTCCATAGGCGGCCTTGCAGAGTTGGCCAAGGGAGGCTCACGGAATGTACATCACCTTACACCCTTCTCACTGCCAAGTTCTGGTCAGTTCCAGCATGTATGTGAAAACCTCCAAAGCAAACAAAGGAAGAGGAAACCAAATTAAATTAATCCTCTCCAAGGATAAATAAAGCATGCATGCATTGCTGCTGAGCTTGCAGATTAGAAATCAGAGACCTTTGCTTAGGCTTCATTGGTGTACAGAGTCCTGAGTCTCCCTCTCAGTGCAGAGGAGAGATACAGAGTCAAGAATTCTGTCTACTCAGGAGAGAAAACATGCTTCAGTAGTAGACTTTGATAGACATCTGCAAGAGGGCATGTGTTCATTAGCCATGGAAAGCTGTAGCCATCCTACCTCAAGTAAAGAGGGCTTCAACTCTTTCTGCGACATGTTGACGTTAAAGAACAGAAGTGGCTTTGGGTACCACATAGTTTCAACTAGGTACAAGGGCCTCTGAGCTTTTGCTCAACATTTTTCTGAGGTGACAGCATTGTATAAACTGCATCTGCTTCTCAGGTCTGCTTGGAGAAGAGAAATTATCTGAAAATTGTGGTTATTTTTCATCAGTCTTGCTGAAAGTCAAGGACAAAAAGCCCACGAATCTTTTAGTTGAACTCAATACTGATAGAAACATGTGTTTTAAACTCTAGGATAACAGAATGTTCTCTAGCACTCACCATATAAAAATCAACTTATAATGGATGAAAGAAAGTGAAGCTATGAAATTAGTTGAAGAAAAAATAGGGGAAATTGTTCAAGAAATTGAATTGGGCAAAGATTTTTTGGGCAAGTTCCCCAAAACACAGCCAACAAAATTTAAAAAGTAGACATGTGGGATTACAGAAAACTAAAAATTTCTGCACAATAATAAATACAGTTAACAGAGCAGAGAGAAATTCTACAGAATAGGAGAAAATATTTGCATGACATTCACCCAATAAGGTATTAATATCCAGAATATGCAAAGAACTCAAACAACCAGCAAAAACCTTAATAATACAGTTAAAAATGGGCAAATTACCTCAGTAGATATTTCTCAAAAGACATGTAAGTGGTCAAGAAGTGTATGAAAAAAATACTTACCATAAGTAATCATCAGGGAAATAAATCTAAGCAAGACAAGATATCTCATCCAAGTTAAAATAGTTATTATCAAAAAGATAAAAAATTTTAAGTGCTGCTGAGGATGCAGATAAAGGCAAAATCTTAATGCACAGCTGGTGAAAATACAAATTTGTATTGTCATTATGGGAAATATGGTGATATTACCATTCGTGGAGTAGAGAAGCCCAAAAGCATAATAAACATATGGCGAAGTTGGTTTTCAGTTGACAGCATGAGAGCAAATGGACTTTATAGCAGTGACACTGGTCCAAAGGTATGAATTTCTGAAAATTTATTAAGATGCTCTGTCAGTGTACTGTTTTGCAGAATTTTGGTGGTTGTTGTTTAGATGTCTTGTCATGTTGATGACCGGTCTCTATGTACTTACTGTCCTGGTGATTGGCCATAATAATTCACAAAGGGCTTTTGTTTTAATTATTTTCACTGTCCAAATGAGGCTGCTGAAACTTACAACAAAGTGGAAACAGAACTCCAGTGTTAAGTCCCTAATATAAGCCTGTAAACAGTGTAAATTTTTAAAAAATTATTAATAGAATTTTATACCCTTCAAGAAGCATGCTAGAAATATAATCATTAAGGCTGGAGATTTAGCTCAGTGACATTGCGCTGGTCCTAAGTTCCATCCTGGGTACCACCAAAAAAAGAAAAAATATATATATCTGTATACACATAATCATTGAAATACATATAAGTATACATAAATACTTTGCATTTATGACCAAATCTGTCAGGAAACAGGGCTCACACAAAGAATGTGACGAATGTGGTGGAACTATAAACTTTTAACAGCTTTTCTGAAGGACAATTTGGTAATTGTGTCAAAAACTTCGTAAAAACCATCTGTTTCATCAACCTCAGGGTCAGGAATTCATCCAAAATTTGTAAATAGAGGGTTAACAAGTATTTCTTGACAAGTTTCACCAATTTAGCATTACCACTGATAACAAAACTTGAAATAACCTAAATATTCATCAATAAAGGATTTTGTAATAAAGAAAAATATAGACATATGCAGGCTTCAAAATGATGTCATAGAAGAAGTATTCTGTTGAAAATGCTCTCAACATATTAAAAAGCATTAAAAAGGAATAACTGAAAATGCATACAAATATGCCAAATTAAATTTTTGAATACCTATACAAGGAGAAACTACTAGAATGGTTTATATAAACCTGATAATAGTAATTACCAATGAGTGTTGTAATAATGGGTGACTTTCATTTTCTTTTTCCCAGAATTACCAATGAGTGTTGTAATAATGGGTGACTTTCATTTTCTTTTTCCCAGATTTATATATTTTTTCTAATTGTTGTAACTAAACCATATTACTTTTATAATCAAAACAGAGAAGGTTAAAAATACACATTTAATACGGCCTTCATCCTGTAATTAGATTTGAATTCTGTGGGAATTTGGGTTAATATTGGTTATGCTATTTTTCTCTATCTCAGTTTTACATTTTCTTTTTGCCTTGTTAGGAAATGGGAAAAACATGAGTAAGAACGTAGGAAATGGGATTTTATTTTATTTATTTTTTCCTCTCATTGAATTTATTGGTACATTTTAGGTATACAGTACAGTTACATTCATCATTGGGATCTTGTACCTTTACACGACAGGTCTTGGTTCTCATTTTTTCCCCTTGTCCCTGCCCTCCCTTCACCCTCCCCATTTACAAATACTTTATTTCCATTTTTTCATTTTATCATATTTTTTTTTCTTTTCCCTTATTACCTTTCCCCTACCCTTCCCACTTTCCCTACAAGGTTTTTATTTTTTTGAAGAGAGGAACATAACTGGTGCAAGATGACTTTTCTTAGGTGATAAGAAATCTCTGGTGTCCTTCCATTAGACTAGATGAATGTAATCACAGCGTGTTGGACACCTGGATAACTTGGGTCTGATTTATTCAGAATATGATAACTCTTATAACCACCAATATAAAAATTATCAGCCATTTGATTTTAATAAAAATATATTGATGATTTCACCATACACCAAAGGCAATAGGTCAGAAGCAACGTGAGCAGAGGAGGCAGGAAATCTCCGTTCCCTGTGTTTTTTAGAAATTTGGGAACCTAGGGCTTACCACATATATCATGGTCAATGGATATGGTCAACAAATGCCCCAAAGTAAGAGGCAATAATAAAGTTTGTGGAAGGGAGCTAATTTTCAGGTGTGAGGTAGCCTCTAGCACCCCATCCATATCTACTTAGCCTGATCACAATCACATGACCTTAGTTAGCTGCAAGAGAATCTGGGAAATGTCACCATATAGGTATTCAGGAGGAAAACCAAACCAATCAGGTGAACATGCATCACTTACTACTGTCACTTCCATGTAACTGACACAGGAATGACTTTTGTATCACGTCATAAAGGGTAGTATTTCAATATTCTCTTTTGGCATGTAAATTTAAAATACTGCTCTAAAATTTTATTTTAAGTAACTTCGTCAATACCTACTTTTCATAGCACATTTTCCCCAAATCTTTATATCCAGCAGAGAAAATACAGTTGCACTTAATCAGGAGTAATTGATAGCCAAGGACATGGTAATGTATTTCCCCTGCAGAACTCCAGAGGACTTTTCATTAAGGGGAAAGCTGTGTCATAGCCTCATCTGTGTGAAAGCTACGTCTTAACTAATGGACACAGTCTGTCTCCCATGGCTTCAGAAGTGTATGTGTGTGATTGGAAACTCATCAGCTCGTCTCAGACATGGGAAAACACTTTCATGTCTGAGATTTCCCATTTGTTGAAGATAGCAATAAAGAAAGCTTGAGCGTATGGGATCACCTGGTTTTATTTGGGGACTTAGACCTCAGACAGTGTTCAGTCATAATAAATAAGTACAGCTCTACTTATCCCTCCTGTGATGTTTACGGATACCAAGGGTGGGCTGTGGAGAATGAGAGAGCAAGATGAAAGAACTTGTGTTGCTCATTCATTTGAAACCCGGGTGGGGGGGAATTTCCTTTTGAACCAACCAGCGCTTCAGGGGCAACTGGAAGTAGACTCCCCAGAGAAAATACAACTTTTATTTTACTCGATTCATGCAAATTGTTTAGTTATTTCAGTTAGCCAGGAAAAAAGTGTCTTACTCAAAATGTGTTTGTACAGAGGCACTTAGGGGCCATGTGGCATTATTCCGGGAATGTTGTGTGAGATTGAGGCTGGACTGCAGTAGAACCAAGCAGCAGCAAGAACTATTCAGGAACTGTCTGACCTCGATGAGGTCCCACGTCTGTCAGCTTGCTGAATCTCTGCAGGATTTCTGCCTGAACTTTTTTTGATACACTGCATCTGGTCCCAAGGGCCTCCAGCTAGACCCCTGTGAAAGAGGTATTAACGGCAAATTCTGAGACCGAGTAGAGAGCGTAGAAATGTTACTGCATGTGGGAAGGAAAGACTTGCCTCACAGCTAAAGTCCTCTTCAAACCCTGCCTTTAAAAGGCAGCCAAAAAATGTGCCTAACGCTGTATCCCATCATGATGGCATGGACCTTAAGAGAAATATTTAGACTAATAAATACTGTCTTTCTCTTTAATGATCCAAATGCAAAAATTTTTCAGGAGAGAATTTCACTGGAATCTTCTGCTTCAACTATTTTTCTGCAATTTAAACCTGGGAAATTGAACTCTATTACTTCCTTCAAAATGAGTGCAGTGATGTTTTATGCTAAGGAGAAGATTCTTCTGCCCTCAGAAATCATGCAAAGTAATGTCAGTAAATATGTAATAGTTAAAACTGACATGGCCACACTATTTGTCAGGTAGAAATGTAGTAAATTATTCAAATCTCCTTTTAGGACCAAGTGACTTCTCTTACTAACAAGATCATTATGTTTTTCGGGATTGTGACACTTAGGTAAATCCCACCTTCTCCAATTCCTTATCTGTGAGCAGTGTCCTTCCAGACAGAAGTACGTCTTCAACAACAAAAAGGCTTCCTTGTGACATGAATAAATAATAAAATTCACGAATGCAACTAAGAAAATCATTTTTAAAGTGTTTACTGTGTGAATATCATAAACTAGGATGAAGTCTGTGAACATGACATTAAGTGCCTAAAATGTTCAGACACATAGGGCAAATGCTTTCTGGGTGTAGGGTTTGTATAGGGAATATTAAAAAGGGATTTGGTAGTAACTGCAGATACTGCAGCTGAGTGGCAGTGATCTCAAGATTGCAGAAAAAAAGAATGCAAGCATAGCACTGGAAACATAATGTGGTTAAATAAATCAGGCATCCAAGCTTACACACCATATGGTTTCTCTCATTGGGGTAATCCAAAATACAAATAAACAGCAAAATAAAAGACCAATAAAAGGAAGCAGAGAGACAGAAAGAGAACCAAGAGACCGCAGCGGTGGGGGAAGAGGAGGGCATATAAAATAACGTGTCGTGTACGTGTACCAACTACCCACAATCAATGTAGTCATTACATGTCACAAACATGAATTTAAAAATAATAATAGTAATGGAAATGGGGAAAGGGGATCTAGAGTTGGAGTGAGCAAGATGGTGGAGAGGGAAAGGGAGTAAAGAGAATCAAGCTATGTACCTATTTCCTAAGAGGAATGTAAACATCACGTACTGATAAAAATTTTAAAAAGCAAACAGGGAAATAATTTGCTAGAAGGCTGAGAAGAATATTTTAGGTGAAACGAATACTTCTAGCATATGTCTGATGTTAGTAAGAAATATGTGTGGGGCCAAAGGGATGTTTCATTGGTTTTTATAGTACTGCCAGCACATAAGCTAAATAGGAGGATGCAGTACAAAGTTCAGAATTTTAAGACAAGCAGATGTTAGTTCAAATCCTACTATTGCCATTTGCCATGTGTGTGATACTCTTTGGTCACTGCATTGCTCTATTCCTCAGGGCCCTTATCTATGTAATGAGGTAGCTAGGCCTTTCTAAAGTACTGTCATCAGAATTGGATTAAAAAAATATTTGGAGAGCTTAGCAGTATGCCTGGCACGTAGAAAGCATTTGATAAATGCTCTTATTATTGTAGATATGTATTTGTTTATAACTTGGAATGTCTTACCATGATCTAATGTCAAGTATGTAGTCACTACCTGGTTTTCAATTTGGGCTAGATGAAAGCAGAGCAGATGTACCAAAAAAAAAAAAAAAAAAAAAAAAAAAAAAAAAAAAATAAAAAACTTTAACAATGGCCCCGTTGGGCTCTTCACCAGAGAACAGGGCCCCCTTTCATGATCTTTCAGGAATATCCTTAAGAGGACAAAATGGACTTCATTACCAAAACCTGTATTGGTCACTGCTACCAAATATTGCACCTACTTAGCTCGGCTGGCTTTATAACTGGTAACCTGCTGATCCTAAGTCCTTTGCAGGCCAGGCTCTTTCACCTGGACTTACTGTCCTGCCCTTTATGAGTCGGTTGGATCACCTCTTCACTGAAGTCCTTTAGAATGACAAAGAACCAACTTTATCATTGTTACGTTGCTCACTGTATATTCAGATTTAGTTTGGTGAAGTAGATTTGGTAGAAGCACAGTTAAGTGATGTTAGATGAACTTAACAGCACTTAAACAGTCCAGTGGTGTCATATCAGAGAAGTTCAATATCAAACGAAACACTGTCTCTGTGGCCCTTCTACCTAAATATCCCCATCTGGTTTGAAAACTATTATCTAAGTCAGTGGCCTTCTTCTTTCTCTACTTGTGTTCCTGCTAATGTCCAAATCGCTCTATGTAGCAGTGAACACAATATATTGACCCCCATGGATATTATTTTAATATTGCATTTAATACGAGATTTAAACCATGCAGAATTAGAAGACATTTCAATCCATGTAATTTTCAGTGGAACTTAGAGGTAAAATTGACTTTTTGGACCTGTTTCTTTAGTTAGTGGATTTTTAATAGCTTGAAAGTCCAATGGTGCTTGAAAATTTAACTTTTGTGAAGGAAAAAGTACCAGCAATTGTGACCTACTTAAGTGTCAGTGGATGGAACCTCTGATCCGAGGTGCATGGTGACCACCTACTGGGGCTTTAATCATGGTGCCATGATTGTTAAGTGCCAGGCCTGGACTCATACAAATTAAGTGAAGACAAACTCAGTCTGGGCCAAAGAAATTCTAGAGCTGGTTGTATGGGTTTAGCATTTATACAGTATTCCAAGTAAGCCTGTCCTCAACTCCAGAGCTGGCAGGCTGGAAATTCTACATATTTTTGAACTACTTAGAATACCATTCTGTCTTCTTCCACAGTAAAATTTTCTCCTATCCCCACTAGAAGCATTACAAGTGAAAGCATTAGAGGAAACTATGATGCACAGCTACCCTGGATCAGCAAAGATAGTAACAATATTAACAAAACCCCTTCACAGGGAACCCTAAATTAGGGCAATCTTCAGAAAGCCACATGGCTGATTATAATTCAGCAGCCTTTAGTCAAACTTCTTCTTTTTCCTTTTCTGACACCTGAGTTTAAGTCCTGGCATCCTGGTAGTAGTCTCAAGTGAATCCAAACTGTGGCATCAGGGAAAGGGATGCAGAGGCAGGACCTGGATGTTAGGTCTTCCCCCACTGTTCAGTGTGCTCACTGTTCCTTCCGCTTTTCCCTCTCCACTAGAAAAGCTCAGCTTATGCTGCCTTCAAACAGTGAGTGCTAATATGAAGTGCAGTGCACGCAGTGTGAAGAAACAAGGAAAATGATCACTTCATGGTGTTGTTGGACCCTCTACTTGAGTTTTAATAACAGTACTTGCTACTGTTCTTGACTGGTGTGGCCCTACTCTCAAGGTGGTGTTGGGTCAGATGCCACGAGCATGAGCTTGGTTATCGCAATGACTGAGAAAATGCTACTGGAATGCAGTAGATGAAGGGTGGTGAGGCTGTTGACCTGTGTGCATACTGGAAGCGTCTTGCACAGGGAATTAATGATGTGTTCACACCCTACCTACTTGGCAACTCATGGGATATTCACGAAGGCTAAACAGAAAGTGAGTAGCCGCTTGCGTCTAGAATCTAACTCTCGTATCTCTGTAAATGTGAAGCATTCTCTTTATGTAGGTTGACTATACATTGAATTTTCCGAGAATGAAGCGGCTGTGCATGTTGAGGGATGATGGTGCCCAGAGTGAGAGCGCTCCCAGGAATTAGCCAGGCTGCTTGTGGTATACAGGCACCAACTCCTTACACCTGTATCTGCATTTGCAGTTCTCATTGCATCCCCTGGGGTAGAAGAGCCTCTCTGATTACATATTTAAATGCATCCTGTTTTACTATAATTTGCTACCCTTTCATTTCTTCTTTATTATTCGGGTAGGGCATCATTACACTACATTACTTCTTTGGAAATCATGTGGTAAAGTTAGTATCTGTGAATCTCATTTTAGTATTATGAAGAAGACACGACCATGTATTTGTTACAAAACGTCTCTTATTGGTGGGAGCCAGTGATAGATTGCTGGTCAAGTCTCAAGTCCTATGACAGAGGTACTATGTGTTTAATCCTCAGCCATCATTCACAACTGGTAGTGTCATCCAAATTTACAAGCAAGAAGACTGAGGAGTGTTTAATAGGAGTGAAAAATGCTTCTCGAGTTGGGAGCTGGCATTCGACCTTGTGTAAGAATAAAAAATGAAACCAGCCTCATAATAACAGCACCACAGTTTCCCGCCAGTCAGAAGCTCTGGCACTGCCTAATCATCAGTGAAGATAATACTCTTCCCTCACAACTCCCCTCCCTGTTCTCAGAGGTATTCCAGGTAGAACAGTGAGCAGCTACTGTGGACACCCTAGCCAGGGATACTTACACAACCTTGATCAACAACGATGTATGTCCAGGAGTAAAATCTTCATCAGCAAGACCAGGCAAGCATGCCTTCCTCTTCTGAACCTTCAAAGTCAGCTGACAGTGAGGTTCACTCTGTAACTGAGTATGGTATATGTGTTCCATCTGAGAGTTTTTCTTGGGGAAGTAGTAGTGGTTCTCATAAGGCTCAGAAGTACCTCCGAACACTTGGAGAACATTCTGGATTCCACACTGGCTAAATCGATCCAGGAAGGAAGAGCTCCATACCAAAATGCCAATGGCACCAGCCTTATCATCCATCTCCCCAAGGCTCAAAGGCCACATGCAGGACATCACCCTGTCTGTTCCTCTCTGCCTGGCCCAGCTCCATCCCTGAATGGAGAATCCATCAGGGATTCATATTCTCTCTCTCTCCCTCTCTCTGTCTCTGCCCACCCCCGCTTCCTAGACTTTTGTCCATTTTTCTAAGTAATATTACCATTGTTTCTTGTCCTAAGGTTGTCCTAAGCTATTCCTCCTCCTCCTCTTCTTCTTTTTCTTCTAAAAAAAATACATGAGGCAGTTTTTCATTGCGGCAGAGGAGCAAATAAAAAAGAAAAGAGATTTGGCTTGCTCAGTGATTTTCGCTTCTTTTGATTACGGAACAGGTCTTGATGCAGGGCTTCTGAAGGTTTCCGTCTTCATTGTCTTTTGCATATTTCATTAAATATCTAAGATCACAGAAGGTTAAATATGGCTTGGTTTCCTTATATAAAAAATTCAAAGTATGCATAATTTAAAGAGCAAAATAAAGAGTAGGTTATAGGAAACAGGGAAGTTGACCTTTTCCAGATGGGATGGGGATCCAGGAATAGAGGGAGAGGGAAGGAAAAGGAGAAGATGGGGAAATAAAGAGCTGGGGATTTAGCTCAGTGGTGCTGCCGCCTGCCTTGAAAGCACAAGGACCCGAGTTTGATCCCTGGTACAAAAAATAAAAAAGATTTAGATGAGACATGTACATGTACCACATCAACACGATGAGTATATTCATTATGTATCCTAAACATGTACGAATAAGAAACTAAGAAACTTATCTAAGGTCATTAGCAATAACACAGCCTTTAATATCAGCTACCACCTGTGGTGGACACATTATTTCCTAGGCTCGGTGATCCTCCTCCTGTTAGCTCTTGACTTTGGACAAATACTCACTTTGGGCCTCAGTTCCTCATCGTAAAGTGGAGAAATAATGGAGAAATAATAGTACCTCACAAAGTATCGTACTGATTGAGGTAAACAAAAGCACTTAGAATAATGCCTAACAAATAGTAAGTGCTCAAAAAGCTGAGCTTCGTAGTGGTTCGCATTTTGGAAATTAGTATGGAGATTTTGCAAAGAAATGAAATTAAAAACTCCATATGACCCAGCTCTTCCCTCTTCATGATATCGTCTCAAAGAGCTTAAAATATCATACTGCAGTGATACATGCATATCAATGTTTACAGGAGCATAATTCATAATCCTTAAATCCTGGAAGCAGCCTGTATACTCATCAACAGATAACTGGATAAAGAAATTGTAGTATCTATATATAATGGAATACTACTCATCTCTCAAGAATAGCAAATGAGAGACATGTGTAGAAAAATGAATGCACCTGGAAGATGTAATGTTCAGTGAAATAAACCAGACACAAGCTAAATGCAGTATGGTATCTCTCATCTGAGTGAGGCATAATATGCATAAAGGGAATAATAAAGGATGGATGGAAGGGGACAAGGGACAGATCTCTTACAATAAGGAAGCGGCGCAAGGGAACAAGGAGGGGGGTGAGGAGGAAGGGAAAGGGAAACAAGGGGAATAAAGACCTGCCGTGTACAGGAATCTGATAACCTCAATTAATGTAAACATCGTATGCCACACCACGAGCTAAGATTGATAACATCCACAAGAATGAAAGTAGTGATGGGAAATTAAAGAAGGAAAGGGATTTTAAAAAAGAAACGAGCTGTAATATGTACAAGTACCCTCTCCAGAAGCATACTGTAAATTGCATGTACTGCAAATACGAACTAATAAAGTTTAAAAATCCTTTATTAAAAATGAGATTAAAAAAAGAAGTAATAGTGGCTGTAAATGTCGATTAATCACTGTCGCTCACAGTGATCTCTCGGTGTTGAGGATGAGGAAGCTTCCTCAGAGAGCGACTGGCGTGTTTTTCTGGTATGAACGGAGCTAAATCCGGGTATATCCGAAGCGGCTCTCTCCCGCCTTGACGTAACTGATCCTTTGCTCCGCCCAGTTCCTGGTTGTAGGGCCGCCCTGTGCATGCCTGGGATGTTTTGTATCCTCCCTAGGCTCTAGCCTCCAGATGTCAGTTACGCCCCAAGTTACGGCAAACAAAAATGTCCTCAGACATCGCTAAATGTTACTAGGAATGGGGCTGAGTGCACAGTTGCCTCTGGTGAGGGACCACTGATGTGATGCAAGACTTTTCTGCCCTCATTGTGGGAAAATCGTTTTTTTATATTTAAACAGATGAGCTAACCAACAAGGCATTTTTTTTTTTACATCAGAAAAGAAGCTTTTGCTTTCCAATTTTCAAAACCATATAATTACTTTGAATAATCAGCTTTGTGAGTGTAACCCAAACCCAATTCAATTAACATAAATAGTGATATACAGTTAGGAAATTATCCTTTTGGTCAGTGATTAGAATAAATACACATTGTTTGTCAGAATCCTTTGCTGAACACCGTGAGAGTGAAGGCAGGCTGGAGGAGATCTTACTGGGCTCTTTTAACACACCGACAGCACAGGATTGATACTGCAGCAATTGTAGGGTTAGTTTTGGAGAAATATGATTTTCTTTGCATGAAATATTAGAATAAATGAGGTGGTTGGCCCTTTTTTTGGGTTAAGAGGAGTACCCCTTCGTCTTCTTTTAAAATAATTGGTTCTGTTTCCATGGCTCCCATATCTGTGAGTTCCTTTCCTGTGAATTCAACCAGTCATGGACTGTGAATATTTGGAAAAAATTTACATCTGTATGGGAGACGTACAGACATAACACTATTCGATAAACAATAAAGTATAGCATCTGTTTAAATAGCCTTATATGTCTCAGCTGTTATGAGTAATCTAGAGATGTGTGTGGGTTATATGCAAATTCTGTGTGAATTTGGGTACTGAGAGGTGTTCTGGAACCAACAGCCTGCAGGTACTGAGGATGGGTAGATATGAGACATGACTGTATTCAGCTTATATATCGAAGAATAGAACGTTTCTTCTGGGCAGGATGTTCTCCCTATCCTTCCCCTTGTTGAGCTTTTCCAGCTGGTAGTGTGGCTCTTTTCCCGGAACTAGGCCCTTACAACTTTGTTTTAGGGTGACAACAAGCTTCTATTACTGTCCGTATGGAGGGCCACTGCCATTTATGGACAAGTTTTCCCACCTACCTTTCTGCAAGATGCCATATGGCAGACACACCAAGGTTGGCCTCACATCATCAAATGATATTATTTGCCTTTATAGGAGAAATCATAAGCTAACTTGATGATTCACGTAGTTGTAACCAGTAATGAAGATGGACTAATTTTCATATTCTGACCTTACATTTAAATCTCTAACTATGCTGATTCCAGATTCTTCCACTTTTTTTTTTTTTTTTTTTTTTTTTTTTGGAGAGTCCTAACCTGGTGTTGCTTTCTTCTGCTTTCTGTTTCCTGTTTTAGGCACCTGATGGAGGTCAGACTCCTGGGGAGGGGGTTTTTCAGTTCCTGGCTTTTCAGTTCCTTTGGAACTTCCTCCAACCCCAGGAGACCCAGATGATGCTTTTGGGCCTGAAGTTTCCCCTGAGGGTTGCTTCCTTTCGATGACTTTCTTCTTAAGAGTATACTTAACTTCCCAGTATTGTCACAGCAGGGGAAATGAACTCTTTGAGGCTGTGTTATGATTTGCCCCTTTGTTTTAATTGACAGGTGTTTGCTTGGCCAAACTCTCTTAGAATGGTCCAATGAAAGCTAAAGAATTCCTTGTCATTCCATCATTGCCTGAGATGAAGTTGGCTGAGGAAAGGGAATTCTAGGGAAGTCATTGGCATCTTCAAGGATGAAGCAAACCCAGAGAGACTCACGTGTCCCTGAGTCTGGATTAGAAAACAAATTGCAGACAAATGATGGGTGGTTTAGGTTTCTGCCAAGTAGTGTTATGACATATTTAGATGTTCCCAAAGAGTTCTGTGAGCTCACAGGTGATAGATGGGAGTTTTGTACTTGTTGGTTGGAAGACTTGTGTCATTGGGCACATGACCTAGAAGGGAATATTTCCCTCTTTGACCCCTCCATCCTTTCACTCTGCAGTTCACCGTGAAATGAACAGCTTTTCCTCTACCCAGCCCTTCCCTACCATGCTGCTGACCTTGTAAGAACTGAAACTTCTAAAACTAGATTAGGTAATTCTTTTTTTTTTTTTTTTTTTTTTTTGTTAGTGGGATTGAACTTGGGACCTTGTGCTTGGAAAGCAGGCAGTGGAACTACTGAGCTAAATCCCCAGCCCAGAATAGGCAATTTTTAAGGAACAGAGATTGACTTAGTTCATGGATTTGGAGACTGAGAAATCCAAGAATGAGAGATTGGCATCTGGTGAGGGTCTTGTTGCTGCCCACACACTAGTTCATGTCATCCTTTTGCTTCCTGTAAAGCCACTAATCCTATCATAATGATGATGCCCTAACCTTCACAATCTGATCTAATCTTAATCTGCTCCCAGAAGATCACCTCCAATATCACTGACAAATGACGGGATTAAGTTTCCCCTACATGAGCCTTTGGGGGGATGCATTGAAACAGGGGCAAGGTGTGTGCCATGGGTGTGTGTCCATTGTGGCTGTGTGTCTGTCACGGCTTGCCAGAGGTGGTGCTGGCTCTGATAAGAGAGAACCCAGGCTGCAGAATATAAAAGTGTGAGCCCAGGAACAGGCTGCCTGGATTGGAATCCAGTTTGCCTCCCTTTCCTAACTGGAAGATCCTATAATCTGAGTACCCCCTTCATACCTTAGTTTCTTCATCTGTAATATTTTACAGTATAAATCCACAGAGCTGGGAATGAGCTGAGCTAACACATTTAAATTTTTGAAACAATGCTCTGTGCCTAATAATACTAACTGTGAGCAATTTTTATTAAAATTTAGCTAAGCTAGGACTAGATCTTTCTAATCAAATTGATTGTCCATTCTCCCCACTTCGACACAAATATCAACAGAGGATTTCAGTCCATCCTTATCTCCCTCTTTCTGTTGTCTTTTAAGCGCCATCCCTCTGCCGTTTCATCCTGGCTTTCGATTTCTCTGTTTGGTGAATATAATGGCACTGGGAAGCCTGCTTTCCTGCACTGGCAGCTGAAGAAAGTGGTCACTTGAAGTTTCCACCAGCGTTCTTCTGATGACAGGCTCTTGTTACCTCTCGCCATAGAAGTGGGGACTTCATATAGGCCTGACCAGAAGAAGCTCCTTTCTGCTACAAAGAAAAAGGTTCCAAGGATTCCTATGTGACCACAGGAGGGGCTTTTGCTTATTCTAAACCTAGATATTTTGTTGAGCTTGAATCTAGATATCCCTCTCTTTTCTTCTCTTCTTCTTATGTACAAGGGCTCATGGCTCCTGGGGTTCTTCTCTTATGGAGACATCAGGCAGGATCCACATTCCCTATTCCCTTGCTTTCTTTTAAACCACTATTTAAATGTAGCTTTCCTTGCATATGTATGTGTCTTCCTTTGACTTTTCCTAAATGTTCACTCTTGGTTTGTTTGTTTGTTTGATGCTGGGAATTTCACCCAAGGCTGCATGCATACTAAGCACAATCTCTACCCTGAACTCCACCATCCCCGGCCCATTTTAACCCTAGAATATCTAGCAAAGTGTTTGGGAAATTTTGAACACTAGTGTGATCAGAGATGAGACACTGGTACCCAGGGTGCTTGGGCTAGGTGAAAGCAGTTAACTATCCAGGCTCTCTCTGTTCCCAGATTTACACAGGCATAGCAAGTAGTGAGGGTTAAGAGGCTTAAGAAGACAAGTTGCATTTAAGTGTCCTGAATATTCTGTATATATTTCACTTGAAGGTGTGTTAATGCTTTAAATAGACCTTGGAGGTCAGTTTCCAGGAGATCCAAGATCACCTTTTCCCAAACAGCTTCAGCCTACCCTCAAGGAATAGATCTGGGATGTAGGGACGTAAGCCATGCATCCTCTGTCATTTTGACACCTTTATTAATCTTCCATAGTAAGGAATGAAACAATCCATTCATTCATGTTTTAGCTAAGCCTGGAATACACATTTTTAAAACAGGAGGATGGAAGGGGTTGAGTGGAAAAAAGAAACAAAAAGCTGAAAGAACAAAAAAAAAAATCAGGATGGACTTCACAACCATAAATGGTAAAACTAACCCTGTCCTCCTGCCAGCTATAAGAACAGCTGAGCAGGTTTTGATTTACAGGAACAGCTCAGCAAGGGCCTTGTAGAGAGCTTCATGCCTGCTATAAAAATGTGATTAGCTATAAAACAGAGAGATTTAACAAGAGTATTTAAGCATAAGCAACAGACCTGCTCAAAAATAAACAAAAACAGAAATTGCTGCCTGCGTGTCTAACCAATTGTATAAAGGCCAGGATTAGAAGAATTCCTTTTTAGGCTTGTGATTTAATAACATTACTCTCAGAGTCAAACGAAAGACAGAAAATATGACCTTGAACTTTGCAAATGAACTCAGTCTGTCCTGCATCTGTGGCTCTTTTCTTTGGCCTTGCACAGCCCTAAAGCATGAACAAGAATCCTCCCCAGGAATAACTCCTCACATCAGACTCTTGCTGAACACCAGGCTGAGAGGAAATAGAAGCCTGTGAGTGTCCAGGACCTTGGGAAGGGAAGAGTGTTTAAAGCTGTGAGTCTCCCAGCCATGCGCTGTAGGCTACATTTCCCAGCTTGTTCTGTGCCAAAGCTACAGTACAGCCCAGTACCAGGGAGGACTTTGGTGGAATGAATTGCAAATCAGAATTCTTTTGGGAACCAGTGGCCCTCCTGAGTCAGTCTAAAGAGATTTGTCATCCATTAGCTGAGTATGGAAAGGGGAACTAGAAAACTTGCACATCTTGTTGAGTCATTGAGTAATTTCTTAGTGATGATCACAATAGCCTCAGCGTGTGAGTTCTCACTGTGTGTGTGTCAGGCGGTAGGCGGCGCACTTTAGGAGGATTATCTTTGCATCTCCCAAGAAACCCTCCTTTGAAGAAGGTTTTATCATCTCCATTTTATACATAGGGAAATCATATCCAGAGGGATTATCACACAGTCTATAAAAGTAAGAGCTGGGATTCAACCCTGGCTGTGTGAATCCAGAGATCAAGCTTTTTAGCCCAATGCCAAGAAAATGTGCTAAATAAGGGTTCAGCATTGTAGAGCTGAATTCTGCTGTTTCTGAATCTCTTTACTATCTCTGACCCTCAAAAGACCAGGTCTAAAGCCTGGGCCTGATGAAATTGCCGTGCTGATATCCTGCAAAGATTTGTATCCCCGAAGAAGAGGCATGCTGGCTGAGTGCTTAGCCAAACACGGAGCTCTCTGTGCTTATTTTATCCATCCCTTTTTTTTTCCTGCTTATGCATGTGTTCCTGAATATATTCAGCAACTTTCCTTGCTCTTTAGGAGTTCAGCCCTGCTTTGCTGGCGTATGTCTTGCATGGTGAGGATAACTGGAGGTCCAGCTTTCTCCATAATTTCAGAAAGTACTGATGCATGTCACTGCCCCAAACCAGGTACATAAAATTTCATGTTTTTAACACATAAAAGGAGCTTGTCATGCTTTCAAGTTATCTTTCTCAATTTCAAACTTTTTCTGCAACTGTTATACATTGATTTGAGAGGCAAGAAGGAAGGAAGGAAGGAAGGAAAGGAGGGAAAGGAGGGAGGGAGGAAGGGTGGGAGGAAACATGATCCAGACAACCTAGAATTTGAAATAAATCAAATCATGTTGTGACCTTTTTTTAAGTTCTTCTGTAAGTTGAGCCTGCACCGAAATCCTCATTAATTGAAGTGTTATTCAAGAAGTGTCAGTGTATAAATTAATTCTCATACTACAGTCATCCCATCTAACTTTCCTAAGCTTTCTTACAATGCTAAGTTTTTCACCACTGTTGAACTTCTAAAAGGAGGCTCAATCTGTTTTGTTAGTAATACTGTACAAGTGACACAGCAATTTCCTTTTCAAAATAGACTTCCTTGGTGATGTCTTTCTCTCTTCTTTTGCATTTTGGTTTTATTAGTACATGCTTTTAGTATCCAGGCTTTACATTCCTTGTGGGGAGTTGGTACAAGTACATAAAACACTTAATTCTTTTTTCATCCCCTTCTCCTTACCCCGCTTCCTCTCTCCTTTCACTTGTTGGTCCCTTTCCCTTTTGCAAACAATCTCCCTACTTTCTATTTTCTCTTTCATTTTGCTCTTTGTTTATATTTTTTGTTTTCCACAAAATAGAAATCATATGATATATAGGCCTGTGCATCTGATTTGTTTCACTTAACTTGATGTTCTCAAGGTGTACCTATTTTTCTAAAATATATGAAAAAATGTATAACATCTCTGGCCATTACAGAAATTCAAATTAAAACAATACTGAGATTCCTTTTTATTCCAGAAAGAATGGCTATCATCAAAAAATCAAGTAATAACAAATGCTGGTGAGGCTGCAAGGGAAAAAGAAAAACTTCTATAGTATTAGTGTGAATGTTAAACTTGTACAAGAGTTATGGAAGTCAGTATCGAGATTCCTCAAAAACCTGAAATGAGAAATGGCATCTGACCTAGCTGTTCCCCTCTGGGCATTATCCTGAAAGAGTTAAAGGCAATGTATTAGAGTGCGGCTTGCATATCCATGTTTATAGCCTCACAAAACAAGAGCTAAGTCTGGGAAACTGATTTCTTTCAAGAATAAGATCTGGATTAATTCTAAGATGGGGATTGGGAGCATGTGGAACAGTTTCCTCTTCCTGGAAACTCATCTGTTTCCCCCTGTGACTCATAGGGCAAACACCCCATCAGTTTAGGGGGCTGTTCTCTACAGCCCTTCCCTCACATCCTTAGTGGCTTAAGTGCACTTGTTAACCCATTCCCATAGTGCTTTTCCTGTGGCCTGATAAGTTTGCCTTACTCATGTAAAGGGTTGTGCAAGCAGTATTATAACCTTGTTGTTTAGCACAGAGTAGATGATCAATAAATGCTTCAGTTGAGGGAGTTAATGAATAGTCTTTTAGGAAAAATGCAGGGCAAGGAAGAGAAGCTCACAGCATCATGCAGATTATAGGAAGTTCCAGGAGTGGCAGGCACCCTGTTCTCACATTTTATATATAAGGTCACATCCTTTTGAGGACCAGCATGATTTCCAGGGGAGTTTGGCATTTCCTTTGCACTTCGTGGAATAGGTCCCTCCCTCTTGGTTAGGTGGAGGTTGACAGAGAAAGCACTTTAGGAGTAAAGAATTATAAAATTGCAAGTCTAGAAAGTCTAAAAGTTTAAGATTTATACTCAAGAATAGAATGCACTGGAGGATAGATTCATATAAGAAGAGTGAAAGAGTGACATATTTTGGTGACACATTTTAAACAGTCTTACATGTCTGAGCAAGGAATTACAGTGTACTTAATTTGGGGCCAATTGGCGAGCAAATGTAGGGATGTGAGCCAAAGAATCACAAGATTGAAAAAGTGTTACGAGATTAGTCCGATTGTGGTGGTAGTATGCCTGGGGTGAATTGCATGGGCAGAGAGATCTTCTAACAGATTATTTCTACATTCCAGGAACAAGGTAAGAAGACAAATTGAGAGTATAAAGAGTGAGAACAGAATGCGGAGGTTACAAAGACATTTTTCTTAAGAGTTGACAGACCATCTATATACACAAAGCTTAATTAAACTATCACAGAAACTCATTTCCTCCTCTCTCTTGTATATTTTTAAAACTTGCCTGAAAAAGCAAAATTGCAAGATTTTTTGCCTTTTTCTTTTCCCCTCAGTGTGCTTAAGCATGAGCAAAGAAAATGACTTTCAACTTTAAAGCAGTGCTATTTTGGATTTTGGAAAAACTAATCAGCATCTTAGAGTTAAGAATTAAAGAAATGCTTTTTTTTCAAAATAAGCAAATGCTTCCAACTTGTTATTATGAGAAGAATAGACCTCTTGAGATATACCTACTCACTTATTTTTAGAGAAAAATTCAGTGTTGGTTTGCAGCCCTTATAGTAACAGAGGAAGTTGCAACATGAAAGTAAGATGTCTGTTGATTTGAAATGTACCTTCTAGAAGTTGAGATGCAGGGAATGTGAGTATAAGGCAAGAGTATAAGGGAAGAGCAGTGAAAAGGATTTCTTTTAGAAAACTCACCAAAAAATAATCTGTACTTTTTTAAAAGGAACTGAAGATTGCTGGGGATTTTTGTGAAAGCATAAAATTTTAGAGCATGATAGAATCAGCACACATTCCAACCTAGTAGCCATCTTGTAAGTACAAATCATATGTTTTTAACCCTCATTTTACAAAGCCTGAGTTATATGCACATTTTGCATATACATATAGAAGTTGGAGGAACATTTTCAAAGGTTAAGACTCAGAAGTAATGTAGTGACTCTTGGGAGTTCTAGAGTTACATGCATTTTGCATATACATATAGAAGTTGGAGGAACATTTTCAAAGGTTAAGACTCAGAAGTAATGTAGTGACTCTTGGGAGTTCTTCAGAAGACCTTTATTTGATCAGTCAATTATTTGCAAAACAAATTAAATAAGAGTAATGTGATATGCATATTTTTGTAATGTAGAATACTGTATTTTATTTAGAAGTTTTCTCTGAAACTGATAATAAATACCAGTTGACACTCAGGTTGTCTCCAATTAAAAAGTAATTCTCTCTTTCACTGTCTCTCTTACTGTTTTGCAAGAACCACAGAGTTCAAGTATGTTGTTTTACAGTGATTTACAATGACAGTGATTGAATTCAGTTGCTTAAGAAAGAATTTGAGCTGTAAGTGTAGCACGATTTTCCATAACAAAGGTTAAATTAATGAGTTGCTAAAATAATGCTCAATTGCTTAATTCACTCTAAATCAAATCATTCAGCAAATGCATTCCTGTAGACATTTGCGTACTAATTATAAGTGCTGGAGTAGCTTAGAGGTCTCTTAACTATGCTGATTCTCCATCCCTACCTGTAGGAGAAACTGATGTACAGTACTAGGTGATAGATGGAACTCCGGGAATGTGCATTTTTGACTTGTTTTATTGACTACTTCTGAGTGATTCTGAAAGAGGGGTCCTGGGATCACATTTTCACCCACCACAGGACAGGAGGTAACTGTAGTACTCCATCCAGATAAGAAGATAATAACCATCCAGATCTGTGTGGGGTTTGGAAAGAGTTCTCTAGGGGAAGGTAACCAACACGGGTTCATGGTCTGCTTCTATCACTCTATCTCTCTGAATCCTGTTTCCTGTAGATTATAGCTAGGATAGCAGGTGTATTAATTTCCCGGGACTGCTGAAACAACGCTGTACAAACCTGGTGGTTTAAAACAACGTTATATTGTCTCACAATTCAGGAGAGTAAGAGTCCAAATTTAAGGCATAGTCTTTCTGAGACTCAGGGTCAAATCCTTATTCTACTGCTGGCATTCCCTAGCTTGTAAATGTACCACTCCAATTTGACTAAATATTACTATTCTGTATCAGTTTCCCACTGTAAGGGATCCTGCCAGATGTATACACTTAATTGACGTTTTGCTGAATGTAATGGATACATGATAAGTTATACCTGTGTAAAACATATAATAGACATATAAATGTAGGTATACTGTTTTCACATTGCACTAATTATACTCTTTTGGCAATAGAAGTAATCTTCATAGCTTTTACTTGTTTACCTGATCATCTGTGCTTTCGTGGAAAATTAATGTTCAACTTAATAAAGATCTTTATACAGCTAAATATATCATCAGTGTTTCTGTTTTGCCACTATAATTACCAACTAGATCAATGGAAATTAGGTTGTTTGCTCCTATGAAGATTATTTTCTCCTTATTAATGGTGGCAAAGGCTCTTCTTGAAGTGAAACTAAACTGTAGTGAGTTAACCCAAGCCTCCCAGGATTTCAAGAAGCCATGTATTTGATCAAAGTGACAAGTTTCAAAATCCTCCTTTCAAGTTAGAGTCAGATAAAATGCAGATAGACCAAAGCCAAAAGTTTTTTGCTGCAGACCCACTCAGTAACATGTACATCGTCAATCCTTGGCTCTTTCAAAGT
This sequence comes from Fukomys damarensis, assembly GCF_012274545.1. Classification (NCBI taxonomy): domain Eukaryota; kingdom Metazoa; phylum Chordata; class Mammalia; order Rodentia; family Bathyergidae; genus Fukomys; species Fukomys damarensis. The sequence goes on from NW_022900913.1 coordinate 11,812,303, forward strand.
TATTGTAGGCTTCTGCATGGAACCAATTTTCTGAATTTGGAGACTAAGATAATTCAAATTGCGTGTCCTTAAATATGGTAATAAGGGGAGTCTGCCAGTGGCTGCTTATAGAGCTGCTCATGCTGGAAGAAAGAATTGAAGCTGCACATGATTCACAGACTCTCTTCTTGTATTTATTCTTTTTCTATGCAAGTAAAGCCTTACCAATTCAAGTATTATCAAGTATGTCTCAGCATCACTGACTTGGATGCAGAGTGGATTTATCATTTTAAATATCTGGTTCATTGTTTCAAATGACACGTTTTTAAAAGACAAACTTGGTTAATCCTTAAATAATTCAGAGGCAGTTCATGGTTTCCTTTGAGTTCCTTTTAGTTATGTTTATGCTCCAGTGGGATTAACTGTATACCACTATTGTTACTGATCTGCATTTATTTTGCAAAACGCTCCCCGATGTATTAGCCTTCCTGAGTGACAGTGCATGTGACGTGAGCGAGTTTTGATCATTCCTTTCGTAAGTCTGGCACATAAAATAGTTGCCTCAAATTATTATTTCGGAGAAAGGTTTAAAATCTGAACTAGCCAAATGGTTTAATCTGTTCCTGCATGGTGTATGTCTATCCACATCGAAGAAGAGCATGACTCAATGCTCATGATGTCTGTGAACTTTTCTCAGGCTTGCCTTGGAGATTAAAATGTTTTGGTTCACTCAATTCCCACTGATATGGAAACCATGATTTCCAAATTCTTAGTAGGTACATAGTTCTTGATAGATTTGCTACCCTGTTTCTTTGGGTCAAACATTGTCAAAGAAGAAATGAGAAAATACAAGCTGAAAGAAAACTCAATTGTCTTAAGACCATTAATAGCAATTCACATAAATATTCAGACTTAAACTGGAAAACAGTAGATTTGTGCAAAAAATAGTTACATATAGTTCAATCTCAAAATTTATCAGCTATTTGTCATAATGTTGCATTTTCTCCCTTTTTTGTCATCACTTTCCTTTGACAGTAGTGAATCTTCATTGTCAAGTTTCATTTTTTTTCCAATCTCTGTACTAGTTAATTCTTAAATTTTAACTACTCATTTGTTGGTTGCATGTATTGCATGTAAATACCTTAAGTGAAATTTAGTTGAATTGAGATAGACCTAGAAGAAGTATTTCCAACATTAGAACATAATAAATAACACAGTATCATGGAAAAGCAAAATGTAATAAAAATGAATAAAGAATAAAACATGAAATCCAGAGTACTAAATCACTTATAAAATGAGGCTTACTATCTGTAATTATACAATAAAGAAGATACTCTTTTTTCTTTTTTTTTTTTTTTTTTTTTTTTTTTTTTTTTGTACTGGGCATTGAAATCGGGTCCTTGCGCTTGCAAGGCAGGCCACCAAACCACTGAGCTAAATCCCCAGCAAGAAGATACTCTTGATGAATATTCATTTCTTTTTTCTTTTTCTTTTCTTTTTTTTGAGACAGGGTCTCATTATGTATTTGAGACTGACCTGGAACTCACTATGTAGCCTAGGCTGGTCTCGAACTCACAGCGATCCTCCTGCCTCAGCCACCCGAGTGCTGGGATTACAGGTGTGCGCCACCACGCCTGGCTCTATATTCATTTCTTTATTTGCCACATATTTACTAACAATTACATAGTTTTTGTTTTGCATTGGCCCCTGGGTTAAAGGTGGCTGGAGCCTGGGTTTTGGCTTGAAGACTCACGGACTGAGAAGGAGGCAGCCTAGTGATGGAGAGGCAAGGCCCTGTGGAAAGACATCCACGGAGACAGAAGGCTGTGGCATGGACAGAGAACAGACACCAGAAAAGTAAATGACAAAAATGAAGCCCTGTGGTTTCCAAAGATCCCGTCCAATGGAGGCACTGAAGATGGCAGGATTCTCACAGGACTGCAGGGAGAAGAACATGTCTGTTTCCCGGGAGAGCCAGACACTAGCAGCCTGAATGTCTCTCACTGGGAGACAGAGTGATCTCTTACTGATTATTGTACGTCTACTTTCCTCCATGCTGACTCATTCTCATTTTACTAAACATCCTGTCAATAGGTATAGCACTTTATTCCTTTTTTAAAAATAAAATTGCATGCAGTCATTTTCAAGGTTGTATTCTCTTATAAACAAATTGAAGACTGGAACATTTTTGTAGACCACTTATAGATGAAAATATTTTCAACTGAGAAAGTACTCTCTGCAGTTGTTTAGATATCTGCTAGATTTGGCATAAGTTCCACTCAGTGGAGGTAATTTTTAATTTTAAGTAGCAAGAATTTAGCTATTTCCTTATAAATATCTTTATTTATGGTGCTAAATTTCTGGACTGGGCATTCATAATAAAGACTTTCATCTTCAACAGAAATAACTTCCCAAATTTACTTTCATTTTATAAAATAAAGAAAATCAAATTTTTATTGTAATTGAATTCATTTTCCATTTTAAATATATGATGATACTGACACAAAATCAGTATCATTCAAATTGGTGTGTGGTTCTTCTACTAATGGAACCAACATATTGGTGGCTGTTGCTTCACTTTTTGTACATGCATAAATGAAATTGGAATTCAAACTAAGAAAAATTAAGTTAGCAAAGTGTTGATCTCTAAGAGTTTGTGGACCAATAGTATGTAAATTCACCTTTCACAGCAGCATATGTTAAATTGTCACTCAAACACAACTCTGTAAATTAACTTATAATTTTTGACAACAGATACTCATAATTCTTCAACAAATATTGTATCTTGTGAATTGCATGAAATCAGAAAAGTTCTGATACTGTGGAGGCCAGGAGTTAAATGATAATAAGTTGGTACCAGTTTTAAAGAATGTGACAAATTTATTTTAAAATTGGAGTGTTAGCAGAGTTTCAAAAATGTAACTCCAGGGACTAGAGATGTATGTAGCTCAGTGGTACAGTGGATGCTTTGCGCGTTCCAGGTCCTGGGTCCAATCCTCAGCAACAAATAGTGGTGATAATTATTACGAGTAATAGTCATTGTAATGTTTAAGTCGGTCTCCTAAGTGAAAAATGGTCTGTACTTACCTCACAGAGTGCATAAGATTAGTGAGCTAGAGATGTACAGTGATAAATGCGAATGTAGTTCCCCAAACCCCTTTGTGGCCACCCTGCATTGTGCAGAGCAGGTGAACAAAGCCACACTCAGGTACAGTGGCCAGTGTGGAATGATGCTTAATAGCAAGAGACAAATGAATAAGTGAATGTCCTGGGCTCTAAGCTTCAGCCTTGAGCAGTGGACTCACATCTCACCAAGACGCTTAAGAGCCCGTATTCCCTCTCCTTGGGTGGCCTACTTTTCCTCTGCTTCTTCTGTTCCTGGTGATTCCAGGTGATTAGCAAGATGTGGTGAGAGATGACTGAGAAGAACTAGGAGGAAGGTGAGAGAGACTCTTCAAGCACCAAATATAAGCTTTCCTTGTGCTGCTCATTTACATGCTGACCTTCGGAAATCCTTCAGGCTCAGGAGCTGAGTTTGAGCAAAATAGAGATTCAGCACAAAGACCCCTCTACCTTTGCTATTCAAAGACACCATGTTCTATAATTCAATAGTAATGATATTTCTTTGTTTAGTATTAATTAGCTATAGGCAGCCTAATTATTTTGGCTTTGGAGTAGAGGAAAAAAAATCTTCGAGCTAAAAATGCTCTAAGGCTTTCATGCTTAAGGCTATGGTAAGCTTAATGCAGAAGCTTACTGTTCAACACAAGATTCTGAGAGATCATTGAACAGAAGCGTGCTGACGTAGAGCTCCATGTGGTAATGTCACTTCCAAGAATTAGATTCACATCTTGTGAGGATTTCTCATCTCCTCTTGGCAGTGTCCACATCAGGACATACTGCTTTTCTTCTGTGTTTTCTGTTCCACTGGAGTTACATCCTACTGAAGACTAGGCTGCGTATTTTTATTTACTTATTTATGCTCTATATCATTGGCCAGTACAACATATTAAACTACTTAAAATACTTTGTGAATGAAATCACTTGTCGGAAATGCGGTATGTTAGCACAGCCCTTGAAGGCTAAGACTTGGGTTTACCTGGTCCCTTTTGTCTTACCTAGTTTCCCAACACCACATTCTTTTTTCTCTCACTCTTGAGTAACAGTAATCATCTTGGACATAATAGAGATTTTGTGCATAGAAAGTTCATTCAGATTTGTCCTAGGGTAGGTAGGATAGACTGTTAAGAAATAAATAATTCCTTACTTACATGGCCTGAAAGAATTGTGGTACTTCCAAATTCAAAGTTCTGTCCTCTGATTTTAGATTTTCACAGTTCTGTATGATTTGAAGGATGGTGCACTGAATTTTCATAAATTGTTGTCTAGCTGCTTCTTCCCCACTAAACATGTTTGGACACAAAATCCATAGGTATGTATTGGTGGCATTAATGTTAGAGGTTAAGTCCATGAGGTATACATTTAAATGCTTGCAGGGGCCAGGATCTCTCTTTGTACTTAGGCATTCACCCTCAGCCTCCTCCGCCGGCTTCTTGCCACGGGACCCTTGTCTGCCCACTGTTCATCTATTCCTCTCATACCCACCTCCGTTTGTCTGCTCCAGCCTGCCCTTTGCCAACCATCAGAGCCGGTTGCTCCTCCAGCAGCATATCCGCCTTTGGCTTAGGTGCCTCTCTTCACTGTTTCCAAGTTCTCCACTCTTTTGAGGTACATTTTCTTTCTGATAGCATATGTGCCACTTCAGTGAACATGATGTTGAGTCCTACAGAAGAAGGAAGGAGAGATGAAGAGGAGTGAGTTATTGGCTGAAGGACACTCGTAGGCCTGGTTGCAATTCACATGAGAATCAAGTAATGAAATTTATAGTCATGGGATACCTTATGAACATTTTCAAATAATGCTCTGAATTAGAAACGTTTTCAGTGAGAAGATGAAATGCTAAATGACTACTTTTCACTTGCATATATGAAATACTCCAAAACCTATAGTAGCAAAGTATTTCATATGTTGTAAGTTCTTAAATCAGTGTTTATTCAATACTGCAAATACCCATAGTAGTAAAGTATTTCATGTTTTAAATTCTTGGTGCTGATTGATTAGGTGAAGTCACATCTGCAAATATATCCAAATATGTTTAGAAGCATCATGCTCTGGGACACTGTACCAACTACTCACTTTAATGGGCTCCTTTTTACCTGCATATTCATCATTCCCCTTGGCTTCTTATGAGCAATTTCTTTTGTAAAAACACATCCATTTACAGGAATAGTTTGCATTTTCTGTAGCCCTCTTATATCTTAGGCTACAAATCCTTAAAAGTTCATTTCTAAAAGTAAAATCAGCTAATAATCTGTTTGATTGGATTATGTATTACAGATATTTATTATTACTTTTGAGACAATGTCTCTCCAACTTGCCATGTTTTGAGAACTTGGCTCGAACTTGTGCCTCAACCTTTCAGAGTCCTGGGTTTACAAGGGGATGCCACTATGCTTAAATTACAGATCTTTAAGAATTCCTGCAAGTAAAATCAGATAGTAATCTCCTTCAAATACTGTCAAGTCCAAAAAAGATGATTGTATATAAAACTCTGCAACTATTCTTTACTACTTATAGAGATCCAAGGATGGAGTCCCTTTTAAAGTGTACATTTAGTGTTTGGACGAGGAATTTGTTATTATTTTGCTACATTTAACACAGCAACATGGAGATAATTTTTCTGGACTACCCGATACCCCATTGTTCTGGACACACACACACCTTGTTACAGATTTCTTGCATGTTCAACAAAGGAGCTATATGGTTGTTTGACAACTCCAGGTTTGTAACTGAATGTACTGGAATTCACACATCCCTTGTTCCTAACACCATGGCCTGTGCAGGGATAGGAATTTGGCTGTACTGCTGTGCATAGGCACCTAGGACATGGAGGGATGACAGACTTTTGCCTTTGCCAGGCTTGGGCAGGAGCTTTATAAGGAATAAAAAACCGCTAAGCATCATGCAATCAGAGTAGTGCCCTGGAAGCTTGTAACATTGCAGCAGAGCCTGTCATTGCAAAGATTAGACCATCATGAGAAGGATGAGCTGACCCTTGACTGTGTAGCATGTTTGACACTAAAACCTAAGCGTTGGATGTGTTAGAAATTTTTCCTTTCTCTTCCCCAGAATAGTACTAGGTGAACGCAATCCAGTTTACAGAAATAGGTTTTCTTGTTAATTTCCCAGGTAGATCCTTGTTTCATATAAAGTGTGAGGTGGGGAGGAGAGAGATGGTGTAAGCCAGTTTTCCTTCTCGTGTTGTGGTCATCCATCATGCTTCAGTGCAGGCATTTTTCTGGACCCACTAGCAATGCCCACTGTGGATATTAATTTCTTCTCATGGTGTGTTTTTATACCACTCTGCTGCTGCACTCTTCATGGACTGACCACTTTGTCAATCAGAATTTTTAAAGGTGCATTAAGGAACGACCTTCCTTTTGATGCAGTCCATTGATGTGTTTATTTACCTTTCAGTCATCTTTAACACATATTTATTAAACACCTACTTTGAAAGTCCTGCAGAGGTCAGGAAAGAAAGGGACAACCCACAGGGATATTTCTTCACCTGATCTGGCCTCTGAATCAGGCAGGTGAAGATGGCTGAAGTTGCTTCACAGTTCCTTGAAGCACCCAAGTCCACTTCAGTCTTCAGGGGAGATCAGCTTTGGCGACTGTGGGGACGTACAGGCAGTCCAGGGTGAGGTGAGGTACAGGCAGCCTTCCTCATGCTCCTCCTCCCCTTCGCCCCCTCCTCCTCGTGTGTCCTGGCTCTTGTGTGTTCCTCCAACCTCCAGCACTTCACAGCCTTCATCACCTTCAACTCCTTTCCCATTTAGGTTTCTGTCCCATTTCTATGAAATCATCTCTCAGTACTTTTTACTGCTTTATCTTGAAGTCTTCATAAAACATGGCTAACAACTGTTTTGATTTGTATTCAGTGCCAAACATTGAAAATGTAGTTCCTACAAGATCTGAAATATTTTTCACCTAATCACTCATTTCTCTCAGTTTTAGGCCACTTTATGTTGGGATTGGCTGGTGTTGGGATGCTATCCGGATGCCCTGATTTTTATGCAAAAAATCCAGAAAACTGACTTTGGAAGATGAAGTCCAGGGCTGTTCACTGTCTCCCAACACGGTTTGCTCACTGCAGTGACTGTACAAGTAGCCCTCAATGTTGGAAATGGAAAGGAGTCAAGACTTTCACCTGGTTCCCATTTCTCAGCTAATGGAGCAGAGGCACAGAACTGCAAAACAAGGCAGTTTGTTTGCAAACGAAATCCAGATGTGCTGAATCTTAGCAGGTGCCCTGAGGATCCCTTATCTGGTTTCTCCAACTAGTCTCTTACACTATTCCTCTATCTGAAAAATCAGAGATCCAAATAACCTTTTGGTTACTGTAGCAAGAAATGATAATCTCAGGTATGCAAATGCAGAATTTAAACGCTGATGCCAACACTGCATTGCCAGATGTCTCAATGCTAAAAAATCTCTTTGCTGCTTACTTTTTGCTCTAGGGAATGGATAATCAGTTATCAAGTCTCGTAACCATTTGTAAATCTTTGAGACATTGTCCTTAGAAGAAAAGAATCATATTTTCCCCTCTTCACTTAAAGGAACCCCAGCCAATCATCACATGTGCTTTTACTCTCAGTTCTAGTTACATGAATTCTCCAAGTTAGGTCTTTCTGTTTGGGGTTTTGTTTATTTGTTTTAAAACCAAGAGAACATGCTAAGTAACTTTTATGGAATAAAGAATTGTTCAGTGCTTAATAATACGGTATTAGAGTATTCGAAGTCAGAGCAATAAAGTGGTGGGCTGTAGGGCTTTTGGCAAGGGGTAAAGCTTGGGAGTTGTCCCAGAAAATGTTTTGTCACATAGTTGGTCCTTAATTCAAACGGCAAGAGTTCTGAAATCATATTTGAAAAACTTTGGTGGGTCTGTGCACATGGTTTATTTCCTTCATGTTGAGTGATCAAGAATAATGTGTTCCAAATAGAGCACCTTCCCTCTTTAAGATGGAGGGGTCATGGCTGGAAAAGGGACCATAAAACACGGGCCCTGCCCAGAAAGAAGTTACAGTCTAGTTGAGAAGCCAAGACATCACACTGATCTCAAAACCAGCATTAAAACATGCAAGCCCAAGGGGTCTTACATTAAACTATGCACAGATCAAGCCACTTCTTATTTTATGCGTTGCTGCCACAGACTTTCACCACCAGCATCTCTCATCTCCATGAGCGCCACAGCCTTCTTCCTCAGCCCCCTTTGTGTCGTTCTAAGAAAACGCATGAGGCTAGGCAATTTAAAAGAACATAAATTTATTTTCTCACAGTGTGGGAGGCTGGAAAGTCCAGGATCAAGGAACCAACAGATTCAGGGTCTGATGTGGGCCTTTTTTTCACCTGGAGCCTATGTGCTGTCCTCTCCTGGTAGGGGCACTTTGGAAAAGGGGAAAAGATGAGTACCATGTCCTCAGATAGCAGAAGAGATGGGAGGAAAGAGGGCCTTACCAGATCCCCCAAGCCCCTCGAGGCTACTTACTGGTCTCCTAAAGACCCCTCCTTAACTGTCACCTCCTAATGCTATCACACTGGTCATTAGGTTCCAAAATGTGAGTTGGAAATGTGAAACCTCACATGTGCTCTATGTGGTGTTTCCACTGTTGTCCCCTTTAGCCTGTCCTCAGCACAGCAACTGAGCGGTGCATTACAAAGTGAACCGGAAGCCTCTGCAGCTCCCAGTGCATCCCTGTACATCCAGCCCCCTTGCAGCAACAGACAAGATTCCACATGCCATTGAGCCTCATGCACCCGCCCCCTCATTGACCGCTCCGTGTTACCAGCTTTCTTCCTGGGCTTCATCCACATTCATCTTGTTCTCCCTGGTGTGCACCAAGCATGTTGTCACCTCAGGGCCTTCGCACTCATTGATCCTTCTGCCTGGAATCCTCTCATTTCCATGCATATTCAGATCCTAGCTCCTTGTGAGACCCTCTTGGGCCACATTTTCTTAAATTGGACTGAAATGTGTGTGCATATACACAAACACACATCCTTGTTGAATTGTCCCACTCAGCCCCAAAGGTTAGCCCTAATATTTTGTCTAATGTCTCTCTCTTCCACAGTAGGAAGTAAGCTTCCCAAGGCATGGTTTTTTGTTCTATTTTGTTTGACACAGAGCCAAAGCACCACACATCAAATAAAATTTGAAAATAAGGAAAAGAAAGTAGAAAGGACCTCTGAAGTCTAAAACATCCAGAACAGTGTCACTGTCTGGAAATAACAAGTGGATGGAAGGAAGAATCCTCTTTGTGTGTCATCCCACCTTACTTTTTCTTACACCAAAATTCTTTGGCCTTCATAAGTTGTCTAAATTCTCTGGTCTAAGATTTGAGAATTTCCACCTTCCATTCGCCGGCCCCGTCACATAACCTGTAATCCAACTCTCTTGTAGGACTTGTTCCTCCCCTTTAGGCAAGGAAAAGCCTTCCATTCTAGAGCCTCCAGGAGGAATGCAGATTTGCTGCACTTTGACTTGAGAATTTCTGAGCCCTGGAACTATAGACTATTAAATCTGTGTTCCTTCTTGCTTTTTTTTTTAATACATGTTTGCAGTGGATGATGACTACATTCATTGCGGGGTAATGGTGCGTGTACATGACACATTTCGATTTTTTCCTTCTCCTTCCTCTCCCCGCACCTCCTTCCATCTCTTGGTCCTCTTCCCATTTGCAAAAAATCTTTCTCCCTGTTTCCCATTATCTATCTTTTATTTTGTTCTTTAACTAGGTTTGTAGTAATTTATTCCAGTAGCAATAAGAAATTAATGCCCATATTTTTCAGGAAGAGATGTTAAGGCTCTGACTGTTGAAGGTAGAGACCAAGGTGGGTGATTTTTCCTATAAAGGAGCAGATAGCAGCCATGGTAGGCTTTATGGACTGTGTTGAACTCTGTCATAGTTATTCAGCTCTGTCGTAGACCTTGGAAACTGTTGTAGACCATGGGTAAACAAATAAGTACGTTTGTGTATCAATAGAACTTTATTTAACAAAAAAGGTGATACACTGGATGTGACATACTGTAATTGCTGAGACATGGTATATACCAGAACCTCATCACCATTTGTTTCCTTAATTTGGGCTTCACTCTGGAATCTGACTCCTTTGTAATTGTGCTGCATGACCCCCTGAGCCAGACAGAGGACAGTTAGCTGAGGGTTGGGGTTCATTCTCCAATCAGAATTAAAGGTTCAGCTCATTCGTCACACACTACAGACATCTTTAATGTCTCAGTATCTGCACATTTGCCCACACTGTGTTGTAGAATTGTACACCACGGTGCTAACGTACCTTGGCTGGTAATGTAGTGAAATTTCATGAAGCTGCTAGTGCTTTTCATAGTAAGAATATGCACTTTTCATAAAAGTGTGATTCATCCAGGAACCTGCAGAGGATTAAAATTAAGTGTAAAACCGTGTTTTGGTGTACAGCTTTGAGAATTGCTGAAGGTTTTCTGTTTATAATTGTTTCCTGGGATTCTCTCTTCCAATAAACATTCAATGAGTAGAACAGGTACTGAACAGATGGTATGATGTTTTAGCCAAAGAAATCACTGCATGCAGGGCTCTGTACTGGACTCCATATCATACCTTGCTTTGCTTCATGAGCCTGACCCCAAACATCTGCATAAAGGCAGCAAGTTTAAACAGCCCTCTGCTGCCCATGTGGAAACACAATTCTGTGCTCATCGTGATTCATAACAGGACGAAGTAACAGTGTTACCCATCTCTGTCCCTGCCGGCCTCTTTTGTGCTCTTCCTGATCTTATGTGTTTCCCCTGTTTAACCAGCCCAGACTCAGTTCTGCCCCCTCCATGGCCAACTCAGTGCTGCTCCTTCTTCCTGCAGTTTCTCTTAACTCCTCACAATCTATATAGGGCTAGTTAACTAATGCCACACACAGTCTTCCCAGTGACATGGTTTTTGCATGCATCCCACTAACTTGCAAATCCTTACATTCAGGAACTGGATTTCAGTGTGTTTACAGCTCATAATGCTTAACTAAAATTAAAATGCTCAATAAATATCTGCTGGTTTCTTGTTGATTTTTATCCCTTTAAGTCTTTAGGTATTTGAGTATTGTTCCATGACATTTTGCTACAGTTCCTGGTGATAAACTGTGGAATTATTTCCATTTTACCCTTTAAATTACAATACATATTCATTCACCCCTTTAAGAAATATTTTAGAAAAAGCCATCTCATCTCATTTGTAGGTTTTCTTAGTGCTCATCATTTATGGTCAAAAGAAAGTCCCTGCTTTTAATAATGTTTGCATACGATCTTAGAAACAAAGAATAATTAGGATGTATTTGTGAACATTTTTTACTTTGGCAAGACTTCGCTTAAGCTTTTCCAAATGAGTAAGGATTTTTGTGCCTTCCAAGCCTCCCAGAGGAAGCAAGTCCAGTGCTTCCTGACATAGTTTCATTCTGTTTTAAATAATCTTCTATGAAAGGCTCTGTGCATTTGCCAGGTCTTGGTAAATGTACCATTTGGAATGGAGAGGTGTTTGGAAATGCATCTCTCGCTCTCTCTCTCTCTCTCTCTCCAGCTCCCTGAAACACCTTTTCCCCATATTCTGATGCTGCACAGGTAAGAAGCCTCCATTTGGCCAGCCGTGTTTGGCAGCCAGTAGTTCTAGGCAGCCAGCAGGGATAAGAAGCAGAATTCCATGTAGATTCTGTCATGGAAATATTCTGAGGATGTTCGTTTAAAAGTAATAGGTACTGAGCTCCTAAGCCATTCCTGTTTAAAAAATGTGTCTCTGCTTACACTGCCCCTTCCCCAAAGTAGTCGTGATTCGTTAGTAAACCACAGCTCCCAGTTCCCAATGGTACTGGGGAACACTGGTCAAGATGTTTGTTTATTTTTCTTTTTATTTTATGGAAAAAGAAAAAAATTTATAATCAAATAAGAGAATAACGATAGTTAATACACTGTCTGTCAGCATCTTCAAGGTAGTTACTCAGTTATAAACAATAGCCAAAAAGATTCTTACAAAAAAAAAATAAACAGATAATGACACAGACTTTCTTTTCAACAAACTAAGCTGAGTATAAATGAAACAATATTAGCATATATATTGAAATAGTTTTAAAACAACAGGTTATGTAATTTGAGGAAGAATTTGAAATTCTTCCTACTTCCTATTCATCTCTCTTTATTTTGCTCTTTATTTGTGTGTATATGCATGTATAATACATTATATGTAGTGTTTCTAATATGAGAAATCATGTGATATTAGAGCTTGTGTGTCTTATTTCACTTAACACTAAATACTCAAGTTGCATTGATTTACCTGTGAATGTCTGAACTTTACCTTTCTTTATGGCAGCATAATACTCCATTGTGTGTAAATACCGAGTTTTCCTTTTCTATTTATCTGTTGATAGACACATATGCTGTTTTGAAGATCTAGCTATTATAAATTGTGTGCCTATACACATGAGTATGCTCGTGTCCCTACAGTGTGATGATTTTAACTCTTTTGTGAAGATACCCAGGAGGTGCATGGTTGGATCAAATGGAATTTTTACTTTTCATATTTTGAGGGATCTCCATATTATGGTGTGGTTTCCATAGTGATTTTACTAGTTTACATTCCACCAATGCAGTAGAGTTTTGCACCAGCATTCGTTGTTATTAAATTGATTTAGGCTCGTTCTATTTTGCAGAGGCCAATGTTTGGCTGCTATATACTTCCCTGTAGGACCGCTGTCATTGTATCCCATAATTTCTGCTGGAATTATCATTTAATTCTATTTAATCTTCATTTAAATCCTATTTCTTTCTTAATCTCCTCTGTGACCCATTGATTATTCAAGAGTGTGTGATTTAATTCCCATAAGTTTGCATAGTTTTTCTGGTTTCTTTTGCTCTTGATTGCGTTGCACTGTGATCTGAAAATGTGCATGTGTTAAATGCATTTTAAAATATAGAGTACAGAAGTAATTTTCATAGCATTTGCCTCGTCTTACATATTGGATGTAATCTAAAAATAACTGACAGTACCCAGAGGATATGTGTAGGTCCTGTACAAGTACTGTATCTCCTTAGTAGGGACTTGAATGAACACCCTCAGATTTTCTGCCTAGTACCAGCTTTCCAAGAGGAGGTGGTACCTTGATTCACAGATGCTTTGGTTTGCAAACACTTGGGTTCACAAACAGAAGCACTTAGTGCAATTTTGTTTTTGTTTGTGAACTCTGCGTTGGGTAGGAACAGGGCCATGGGTGTTCCTCCCACATGAATACAAACGTGGCTTTGTTTTCCAGAATCATGGAGCAAATTAAGTTCATGAACCGAGATTCCACTGCCCATGTAAATGACAGGAAGAGCTAGAGCGTGGTACAATGTTAACTGTTGGTGACGCTTAATACGTGGTATTCATTTTACTAGGCTGGCAGAAGTTCTTGTAGATTTGACACTTTTCAAAATAAAACAATTAGGGAGAAAAAAACAAATTCCAAAAGGTCTTTCTCTTTGGCTTTTGTTGAATATTAGTTAAACTGGAAAATCCCCCAGCTGTTTAAACAAATAATCTGTTGTAAACTTCTATAAGATTTGGGCATTTTGGGTACTTACTGTAATGACAGTGGAAGACTCACTAAATAAATACATTTTCATATGTGTTTGACTCTTTAAGGGATATTCCTGCTTGTAAAATAAGCAAACAAATGAAATAGCATTGCTAGGCATCCAGGCAGCATGATCATCACAAGTTTTTGATTTGGAAAATGTTTCCCCTTTTCGGAGTATATTGCTTTCAGCTGTAATAATAACGGGCTTTTCCGCTAAGGGAAAAATACATGGTGTTTAAAATAAATATCATCAGTACAACTTTGCAGTGTTGAGAAAACATAAATGACCTTTTTCTCCCTTTAAACATTGAGATCTGAAAGCTTCATGAATATGGATTCAGGAACACAGAATGCAGGCTGATGAAGAGGCGATAAAACGACTGGTTATAAAGGCCTTCATCATCATCTGATACGGTGCCAGAGGCCTTTCTATTCATGGCCCTCTCCCAAATATAAGCCCCGACTTTTATCAGAGCACATTGGCCACACTTCCCTACTGCAGTCTGGATCTTGCCTGTTGAACACAACTTGGAATGGATTTATAAGCTCTGGGGATGTCATTACTTACTTCCTACAAACTACTCAAACCAGTGTTTCTGAGCAGTACAGTTGTCTTTCCAGTTATCTGGAGGCTAGTTGAAAATGAATCCAGACATCTCTTCAGGGGATAGCTGAAGACTTGAAGCCATCTTTTTAGTGGGGTTTCGCATCTTCATTTATTTTCCTTATGAAAACAATAATAATCAGTTCAGGCTTTGTTCCTGAGACTTCCTCAGTTCGACATGATGAATTGTCAGAAAATTAAATGATTGTTCTGTTGTCATTTTGCATTATAATTCAATTTCTGACAGAACTATTAAGAACCATAACAAATATCAGTTTTTCGATATCATTTTTTGTATTTCTAACATTGTGTTATGTGATGATCTGATATAAGCACAAAGCATTACAAAAGCTACTACTAGATTTTATACAAAGGCAAAATTTTACAGGTTGGCACCAGATTATGAACAGTCCGGCCATAAGTCTCTCTGCTATTACAACACTGTACTGCCTCCAGTAAATAAAGGACATGTGCTTTCTTTTATTTCGTTGTCTATTTAAGGACTGTGACAGGTAGCGTCCAGAAATTTAACCAAATAGGTGGAAGCAAGGTCCTCTGAGGATGGCATTCATTTCTTTTTTGTAACAGCTAGTCAGCTAGCTCTTTCATGATATGTTTCACTTTCTAAGGTCTTGACAAGGATAGGCACTGATTTGTCAATTAAAGTCCATACAACTGACTAATGGAAATAGCAGATGTTCTGTAGGAATGATTCATGTCAAGGTAGCCTGCCTTGATTCAGGTCTGAGATCAAAGGAGAATTTAGCTGAGTTCTCAAACAGCCTGTTGGGAAAGTTGGAAAGAAAAGAGAACAACAGGGAGGGATTATAAAGTTAAAAAGCAAATGAACTGAGCACATTCACTGACTCACACAGACTTAGCAAGTGAATATCCAGTGCCTCTTTACCTTGTCTGTACAAAAAGCAGGATCATCAGTTGTGTGGCAAGCATGGGCTGTGTGCTGAAGTCCTTGAAGGAATGGCCACAGTTGTCTGCGTTGTCTGCATCTCTGCATCCTGCAATCTTAGTTGAATTTCTGTGCATACAATAGGATACTGGCGATAAACCATAGTACCAGGCCTTAATCAGTTATTTCTTAGCAGTCATGATTATTAACATTATCTCTTACTAATAAGGAGCTCACATTATGTGTACCCCACAATATTTTCCATGCAATCTTCCTTTGGGTTTTTCTCTACAGACACACTCAAAGGATCATGTGGAACTTGGAAGTGAAAGCAGTACTGAGAGTGAATTATAGAACCAATTAGAAATGTCTGCATTGCAAACTTTAAGCTTGGATTGTATTTACCTCCATGACCGAGTAAATTCTTTCTCTTTTCTCCATTCCTAAAAATAGTTCTATAAAATGATAGCATCCCTGATTGAATTTCTATTTCTATTGCAAGTCTGCAGAGTTATATGTATTGATTATGAATACTGATAATCACTTAATATTTAAAATGTCATGTTTTAAATTTTAAGACTGACTTTTGCATTTATGCCTAATTTTGTCTTTTGCATTTAATAAACTCAGAAAACCTCACTACCTCAAATGTGTTTGCCAACAACAATTTCTTTTAATATAGCACACCATTTAGAACATTAAGTGTTTACTGGCTTTGGAGCAATGGCATTGCTAGCTACAATCAGCATTTAGCCATTTCCTTTCAAACTGGTATACCAGAAAGGGCTTAGAATTATAATAATATTAAAATGACTGCTAAATTTTATAATAATAAATAATAGGACATGATAAGCTAGATGTTTTTACAGTGCAGTTGTTTGTTACGAAAAGGCAACAATGGGTTAAGGGAAAAAACATTTGAAAATAATAATTTTAAAATATCATTTTCTTCCTCTGTTAAACTATGGTCATGGTCTCTTTTTAACTCTGGAATATTGTAATCTCAAAAAGCATATCTTATATTCCAAACACATAATCTCACTTTATGATAAAATATTTGTAGGTTATAACTATTGGATAGCATATGTGTGTATGTG
>NW_022900913.1:11828615-11844171 GCF_012274545.1 Fukomys damarensis
AAATATCCACTCACACACATCTTTGATCTTTGAAGTTCAATACTTTATGTTCTTATAGGGACTGAGTAGGGTTTTATTCATTTCCTGCTTATAGGCCATATGTTAGATTTATCCAGGATTTGGTTTTCACTGTAAAGTCTGTGCTATCAAAGAAAAAATCTTCTAAATTCCTTTAAACCCGTGATTTTAGAAGTATTAAAGTTGGGTAGTTAAATTGTTAAATTTTAATTAATAAACTAGTATGTAATTTGATAAAGCAGTCCCATGCATATAGAGTTATGAGAATAGAAGGTAAGATCATCAACAAAATCTGGGAAGTGCTCTAAAACCATAGCAACAAAAGATACAAACATAAAGGATTACAAGTAGGTCTCCTCTTGTTCCTTGCATTTCAGTGCTTCTTATCTCTGTCCCTCCCTCCCTTGCTCTCTGTCCCCCCCTGCGTCATCTTTAGTTCTTCGCTACTCATTTATCCCTACAGTGATGCAAAAACAAATATATTCTAAAAAAAGAAGAAGTAATCCTTGGCTCTCAAAGCTGGCTCTTTCCAATTGTGGGATTTCTCAGCAGTCTTTTGTGATATTTCTCACCAATTCTTTACAGTTAAACTTCTCAAAATACTTTCTTTTCCTGTTGCCTCCATCTCCTTACTTCCCATTTATATTTCTTCTTCAGGTTTTAGCCATGCAGTGATATTTTCTCAGGTATATTTCTCAGCCCTGATAAGGATACTTTTTAAGAAGGATTGCACTATGCAGCTTTTTAAATTTTTAGGTAGCCAAATCACTGAAAAAGTATCGCTTACACGTGTATGTCACTGCACATCAAGATGGTCCTTTCTTTCTTTTAAAGAAATGTCCTATGATGAACTATTTCAGTACCTACAATAGAAGGTCGACAGACCCCATACCAACAGTACACATTGAAGCCCATCAGCCATGTGATAGTCAACAGATATTTCAGGCTTATGAAATGTACCAACTGGCCTTGAGAAATACACCTTCATAACAACCTGGAGCTCTGTATTTGAAGTCAGAGTCCTAGGTATTTCAGCATCTCATTCATTCTTCTCTGCCCTACTGAGTCCTGATTTTTTGTTTTCTTTTGTTTTGTTTTGTTTTTTGGTACCGGGGATTGATCTCGGGTCCTTCTGCTTGCAAGGCAGGCCACCGAACCGCTGAGCTAAATCCCCGGCCCTATTGAGTCCTGTTTAATCAGGGAAGCTGCAGTCATACCTGTCTATTTTACCTCTTTCATATTTTAATTTTGCACAGTTTAAGACCTTTTTTAGAAATAGAAGCCTTGTACTTTTGGTTGTAAGTGTAAGGATTTTTTAACTTTCTTTTGTAAATTAATTTTCTTGAGGTCTAACTTACACACAATGGTATGTACCAGCTCGATTTGTACAACTTGATGAGTTTTGACAAGTACATATACCCCTATAACCACCACCACCACAATTAGGAAGCAAAACATTCCTGTCATCCCAGAGAGTTCTCATTGCCCTTTTTCAGTGAAATTTTCCCTCCTAAGCTCCAGGAAACCATTGATTCACTTTCTGTCACTATAAATTAGTTTGCAAATGTTTAGAATTTTATAAAAATGGAATCCTACAGTATGCAGTGTTTTAGGGCCTGGCTTATTTTACTGATTATAATGCCTTCTTTCAACATTGTATTTCTGAACTCACTAGAGTATGGAAAGGAGATTTATGTTTTATGAAAGTTAATCTTATTTACATTTATATTGCCAATCCTTTTTGTTATACCCAGTAATTTATCTCAGACTATTTTGATTTTTAAATGTGAATAAATAGTAGAATCTGAGGCATGAATGCTTTGATTTCTTCCATTCCAACCCTATATCCTTTTTTGATTTTTCTTGTTTCATTCTGCTGGTCAGAACATCCAATGCTGATGTCATAATGAAGAGCCTTATTGTATTTTTTTAGTATCTTCCAAGCAAATGCTTCTCCAAATTCACTCGTAAATTTAATTGTTGTAGGTCTTATATAAAGAGACCTTGTTAGGTTAAGGAATTTGTTTCATCCCAAGTTTAGTAACATTTTTTAAAAGATCCCTTAATAGGCATTGGGTGTTACTGAATACTTTCAACTGTAGATACTGTTAAACATTCTTAATGTTGGTTGTGCATATATATTCATAAGTGGGCTGAATTCCTGGAGCAGTGTTTTGAAGACTTTCCCCTGGAGTCAGATAGCTATTTTCAGTTTTTGGGTATTACAGTTTCTGTTGCAACTTCAGCTCCTCTGAATAGTCTGGCAGCAGCTTTTGATAATATATAAACAAATAGGTAGCTGGAGACTGGATAAAGAAGATGTGGTTTTTCTATAAAATGGAATACTACTCAGCCATAAAGAATGAGAAATTAATCATTCATAGGAAAATGGATACATATTGAGGGTATACGCCTAAGTGAAATAAATAAGTCACACATGTATAAATACCGAATAGTTTCTCTGGTGTAAAAAGCTATAATGATACATAATATGATCCTAACGATATAATTGATGAAGTGAGATAGGAAGAAAAGGGCTAAGGTGTAGAGGAAATGGGAAGGGTAAGGGAAAGGTAATAAGGGAAAAGGAAAAAAGCGTGAGAAAATGAAAAAGTGAAAATAAAGTATTTGTAAGTAGGGAAAGGAGGAGGGGGTGAAGGGAGGGCAGGGGTAAGGAAAAAAATGAGAACCAAGACCTGTCATGTAAAGGTACAAGATCCCAATGATGAATGTAAGTGTACCATATACCTAAAATGTAACAATAAGCTCAATGAGGAAAAAAATAAACAAATAGGTGTGTCTGTGGACCAATAACACTTTATTTGCAAGCATGAGCAACTAGCCTATAGACTGCAATTTACTGATGCCTGTTAGTAAAAGGCTTCAAATATTCATAATAGTAGGAATATTCACAAATTCTATGTCTCTGGGGTCAGCTTATTATTTTTCTAGTATTTTTCCATTTTAAGTTTTAAATTTTATTTTCCAGCTATGAAATTGTAATAATCTTTTACTTAATTTTGTCTCAATTTTTGCAATACATCTTGACTATCCGTGTCTTTTATCATTCTGGAATAAATTTGTCTTATTACTATTTTATTTTTCTTTAAACAAAATTTTAACTGAGTGACATATCTTTTCTCCATTTAACACATATTGGACCAATCTGTGCTCTGTCTTTTCTTAAACTATATACTCACGTGAAAAGGTACTTGTTCTTGATTAGAAGAAAATCATTCTTCATCCAATAGCGTAGGATTCTGACTTCTTGTCAGTGGATAAAGATGGCAGGTATTCTGTGCACAGAGTGTACGCTCAGACTTTGCGCTAAGTGCTTCACACATATGACCTCATTCCTTTCTCACAGTTGTTTTAATAGGTCTTATTATGACCTCCATTTCCCACATTATTTTGCAATGGCAAATTTATATAACATGTAATTGTTAGAGAAAGTTTAAGTGTCTAGTTCAGTACTGTAAAGTACAATAATGCTTTGCAGGCATTATCACCATGCATTGCCTTAACATCTTTTGTGTGGTCACAGAGAAATTCTGTGCTATCAGATAGTGACCTCGAACCTTCCTGCTCTGCTGCCCTGCCCAATGAAGGGAAACTTCATTCTGCCATTTCTGTTACTTTGACTGCTCTATTTACCTCCTAAGTGGAATTGTACAGAATTATTTTCGTGACTGGCTTATTTCACCTGTCAAGTGTGCTCAGAGTTCCTCCATGTTGTGGTATATGTCAAAAGTTCCTTCCTGTTCAAAGCTGAGTAATATTCCACTGAATGTATTCACTACATGTTATCTGCTCATCTGTACATAGACATATTGGATTGCTTCCATGATTTAGCTATTTGAAATAATGATTATGTAAACATGGGTATATAGATATCTCTTTGTGACCTTCCTTTAAATTCTTTGGATTGTCACAATAGAGTGTAGTTCTTAGATCATATGTAATTATTTTTTTTTCCATTAAGTTTATTGGTACATTTAAAGCAAACAACGCAGTTACATTTATCACTGGGTCCTTGTATCTTTATATGATATGACCTGGTTCTTATTTTTTCCCCATTCCCCTGCCCTCCCTTCACTCCCTTCACCCTTCCCTAATTACAAAGACTTTGTTTCCATTTTTTTCCTTTTTTCATATTTTTTCTTTGATCATATGTAATTCTAATTTTTTAATTTTCCTCAATGGCCACACTATTTTATATTCCCACCAACTGTGTCCAAGTGTTCCAATTTTTCCATATCCTTTCCGACATTTATTTTTTTCTTTGTTAATGGTAACCACTCTGATGAATCTGAAGAAGAATCTCGTGGTGGTTTTGATTCACTTCTTTTTCTTTTTTTTTTTTTTCTCTCATTGAGTTTATTGGTACATTTTAGGTATACAGTACAGTTACATTCATCATTGGGATCTTGTACCTTTACATGACAGGTCTTGGTTCTTATTTTTTCCCCTTATCCCTGCCCTCCCTTCACCCCCTCCTCCCCTCCCCATTTACAAACACTTTATTTCCATTTTTTCATTTTGTCATATTTTTTTCTTTTCCTTTATTACCTTTCCCCTACCCTTCCCACTTTCTCTACACCTTTAGCCCTTTTCTTCCTATATCACATTGTCAATTATATCAATAGGATCTTATGTACTGTTATAGTTTTTCACACTGATTCACTTTTTTTCTAATGATTTAGTAATTTGAGAATTGCTTTGTTATTTTATCGACTGTGTGAATAACTATTTCAGGAAATGTACAAATCTTTTGACTATTTTTAAGCGGATTTTTAAAATTTTTAATTTTGTTGTTAATGTAGGAATTCTCTTTGTGTTTTGAATTAATTTTTAATATGGTGGTAGGGAAGAGTCCAGCTTGTTTTTAGGGATTTTTTTTTTTTTAAGTATAGGTCTGATTTTTCCAGCACTATTTCTTTAAAAGACTGTCATTTCCCCATTTTGTGGTGTTGGTACCCTAAAAAAATCATGTGACTGTTCATATGAGAGCATTTATTTTTGGATGTTGTATTATATTCTGTTGATCTATGCATTTGTCTTTGTCCCTATTACAATGTTTTAATGCTGTAGTTTTAGTAAGTTTTGTGATCAGGAAGTCTGAATCCTTCGTATTCATTCTTTTTCAAGATTTTTTTTTTTTGATGATTCAGTGTCCCTTGATATTTCATATGAAATTTAAGATGGGTTTTCTATTTCTGAAAAAAAAAATCATAGGATTTTTAATAGAGATTGCCTTAACTCTCTAAATTACATGAGGGAATATTGGGAGCTTAACATTATTTTTGTCTTCTAATCTATGGACATGGGGTATAATTCCATTTATTTATATCTTCTGGAATTTCTTTCAGCAATGATTTAGAATTTTCATTACATAGCTTTTACCTCCTTGGTTAATTCTTGAGTATTTTCTTCTTTTCAGTGCTATTTAAATTAAATTATTTTAATGACTTATTTTTCACATTGTTCATTGTTAGTGAACTTTGCCCAATACTTTTGTATCCCACTACTTTACCAAATTCATTTGTTAGCTTTAATAGTGTTTTTGCTGTTGCTTTGGTTTTGTTTCATTTTTTGTGTGCTATTTTGGTTTTCTCCATATAATGTCTTATCATCTGTGGTTAGAAATAAATACTTATTATTTTCCAATCTGGAAGCTTTTGGTTTCCTTACCCTGCCAAATTGCTTTGGCTAGAATTTCTGGTAGTATGTTGAATAGGAATACTAAAAGCAATCACTCTTGCCTGGTTCTTGATTTTTGAGGAAAAGCTTTTAGAGTTTCACAATTGAGAATGAGGTTTCCTGTATGCATTTATGGTTTTCATTATATTGAGTCAATTTCCTTGTGTTTCTAATATGTTGAACAGTTTTATGAAAAAAAAGATTTTGAATTTTGTGAAATGCTTTTTCTGCTTCAGTTTTTTTTGGGGGGTGGGGGTACCAGGGATTGAACTCAGGATCTTGTGTTTGTGAAGCAGGCATGGTGCCACTGAGCTAAATCCCTGGCCCCTGCTTCACTTTTAGGTATCATCTGTTTGTCTTGATTATGTTAACAAGGTACATTAATTTGATTAATTTTCTGATGTTGAACCATCTTTGCATTCCAGGAAGAAACCCCCCTTTTTCATGGTGCATAATCCTTTCAATCTGATGCTGAATTATGTTTGCTAGTGTATTTTTTTTAAGTTATTTGCATTAGTTTTCATAATGGATGTGAGTTTGTTGTTTTCTTGTGGTATATTTGTCTGGCTTTCCTATCAGGGTGATACTGACCTTATAGGGAGAGTTGAGAGTAGTTCTCTCTTCTTCAACTATTCAGATACTAAAAGAAATTCATTTCATTGAATGTTTTGAAGAGTTCACTAGTGAGGCCTTCAGGGCCAAACTTATTATTTCAGAAGAATTTGCTATAATAATAATATAATTTAATAGTTTACATGATTGTCTATGTATTTATCATCGAGGGTTTTATTTTTTCACACTGCTGTGAATTATTGTGGAGTGTTTTTTATGTTGCCCTTTCTACAATTCCTGTAAGCTTTCTTGAGCATGACTCGTCCTAGTGGTACTGAACTCTTCCTTTTCAGTTCTTTTGGGCATGTCTCAATTTGCCTTAAATTTTTTAACAGTTTTTTTTAACAGATTTTTTTTTCAGAACTTGACTATAACAGACAGTTGTCTTCTGGCCTCCAAAGTTTCTGATGAAAAAAATCTGCTGAAAATTTTGTTGAGGATTAATTATATATGACAATTGCTCCTCTCTACTTTTAATGCTGTCTTTGGAAACTAATTTATAATGAATCTTGGTGTAGGTCACTTTATGTTCTTGTAGTTCTTAGAGGTTCTTGAGGTTCTTGGCTGTGTATATTTTTTTTCATTAAATAAAGGACTTCATAGACATTAATTCTTCAGACATTTTCTCTGTTCTTTGTTCTCTCTCACTTCCCCTGTTACCTCCACTGTGTACACTGATTTGTTTCATGATGCTACATAAATCCCTTGGGCTCTGTTCACTTTTATTCGGTTCTTTTTACTTTTATTCCTCAGTCTCATTTCATTGACTTCTCTTTTAAGTTTTCTCATTCTTTCCTGTGCCTATTCAGTTCTGTCTTTTGATTTTGTATTATGAGATACCTGGAGCAGCAAACTTACAAGGAAAACCATTTTTACATTTTGGATGTACAGAATCCATCCTGAGTGGCCTCCATGGCCTCTGAGGAGAGGGGGCTCAGCATGGTGGGAATGTTTGTAGAAGCAAATGGACCAGGAGCAGAAAGAGGACAGATGAGACCAGGTTTGTTCCTTTTATAGCAACTCCATCCGGAGAACTCAAGAAATCATTGAAGAATTGTCATGGGTTCACACACAAACTTGGGCTCCCACTAAGATAAAGATCTTCCACTACCCCCACCAGCCCCAAAGTCCCACCAAATCCCTGGAGACAAAGGCTCAATCACCTGAGCACCTTTAAAATGAGTTTTGTTTGTTTTTTTTTTTAATCAGTCTTTGTCTGTCTTCCATCAGGTCTATTTTTCTGGACAGTTTCTGTTATTTGCTCTGTGAATGGGCCATGCTTGTTTCTTTGTGTGCATTGTTTTTTTAGAAATCGCATTTGAATCTAAAAGTGTCTCTAACAGTTTTTTTCAGATGAAGAAATTGAGGCTTGGATAAAAGACACAATAGCTAAAAGATAGTAGTAGGATGGGATTTCAAACTTGATTCCAGAGTTTGTCTCTTCAGGTTCAAATAGTTTTCTGTTACTTTTTAAAAAAACCTCTGCGCTCAAAAAATAAACTTTCAGTGAATAATTGAGTATGTTAAAACAGACATGGCTGTTCGACAGAAATACTTTATGAAGAAAGTCTGATCAGTTATGTCTTGTCTTACCGTTTAAATGTTTAAAAGCTAGATTCTCATCTTTATTTTATACTCCCATGAGATTATTCTGCCTGACTACTGGGATTGAATTTCTGAATGTAACTTCTGGATGAAGCAAAAAGAATGAACATAGGATGTCGATGACATAATTCACTGCACAACATGAGCTTCCTGATAGCCAGCCCCTCTATAATCTGTGACACGTGACGTGTCACAGAACACGCGACTAAATTCAGACAAGGAATGCTCTTGATGAACTGAACCCTTGAGTGCGCTTAGAAGAGGGAGTGGAGGAGCTGTGTCCAGACTCTGATTCTTTCACAGCAACTGGCAGCGGGCTTTTCCTGGCCAGGCTCTCTGACTTCAGTGATCCTTTGTGGTGCCTGCAGATGCCAGAAACAACAACTGTGTCAAGTCGCACTTCAGAACCTAACAAAGTTATCTCTGTCCAGTGTGTTTCCAAATGCCATGAAAAAAATGTAGGAACAGATGGAGGAATTCACTTGTTCCATTTCCCGTTGGTGAATCTTGGGGGCTCTTTTGCCCATGGTATGTTTGTTTTACATACTTTTACATTTTTCCCCAGATATAAAACTCAATATTTGAAAGTTGGTTCTGGCCAAGTTAACCAAATAACTCTTACATTAATTCCACAGATGTGTTTATTTGCCCATTTCTAGAATACTTTCCTCAAGTCGCTGTTCCTTGTAACCAGGATACAGCAATAATGAGCTATTCTTCCATCTCTGAAAAGTTACTATATTTGTTAAAAAATAGATCAAATAAAAACAAGAGGAGAACCATGATAAGATACAAAGACCTGTTACTATTTTATAATTTATCTAATGGATGTAGCAAATAACATAAAGCAGCAGAGCTATTTTTAGCGAATGAAATGATCCTTTGAAGTTTATTGTTCTTTATCTCTTTTGTATTTTCATTTAGTATACAGTGCCATATCTTTTATGGAGCACTGAGGAACTTAGTGGATCAGAGACAGAACTGTCTTTCTTTCTTTCCCTTTCTCCCTTTCTTCCTTTCTCCCTCCCCTCCCTCTTTTTCTTTCTCCCTGCCTCCCTCCTTCCCTCCCTCCATTCTTTCTTTCTCTCCCTCCCTCCTCCTCCCTCTCTCCCCTCTCCCTTCCTTCCTTTCTTTCTTCCTCTCTCTCTCTCCTTTTCTCTCTCTCCCTCCCCACTTCCTTTCTTCCCTGTTCCTCTCTATCTTCATTCTCAGGTCCTTGAGTGGGCCTGGTCAGGCACTTCTATGTTAAAGGTAGAGCGAGCTGACTGTGACGTTACTGCCGTGTTCTTGTTCTATAATCTAGAAGAGCAAAAGGAGCTGTGCCTCGCCAGGAATTCCCTCTCCCTGGAACGAAGCGATGCTTGCTTGATTGTTCTTCCTGGTGCTCTAATATAGTTCAGAATGGAGCTATTTTACTTACAGGTGGTAAAACTATCCAGACATTGCCGAAAGCGCCTCGTTCTGCCAAGCGCGACCATGGGTGCTCTGCAGTGCCCATTGCCTTGGGCCTAGCCAAACTATCAGCACTTATATTTAACACGAATATAATGACAAGAAAATGAGATTAGTATAATTTTTTCTCTAAAATGATTGATGTGAAAGAGTAAAATTCATGATTTCGACTATATTCCTTGAGTGTTTCCCATGAAAAGAGCAGTGTGCTAGGAAAAACAAATGCCACAAAATGCCTAGGACACAACTGTCCTAAGACAACCTGGGTGTCCGTAAGAGGCAACAGCTAGAATTTCAAGTTGGAGATACTGTTCGCTGGATAGAGGGGTAAGCAGCACCCTCCTCTAAAAGCAAAGACTTATTGATTTTTTTTAACGTTTTATGTATCATTGCAGGTCTGTGCTTTTCAAACATATTATTTTAAAATTTTTAACAATGCTAGTGAAAAAAAAATTTTTTTAACAATGCCCTCCTCCCCCATAAACAGCTCAGTCGTGGTCTCCCTGCAGCCCCAATCCTGGCCCTCTGGCCTCAGCCTGGCCATGTGTGACCTCTCTGTAGAAGCCGGCCACATCGTCCTTGTCCCCATGCTGTTCCTCACAGCCCAGGTGCGGCCGGGAGAGGCTCCATCCCCCTCCCCCAGGACTGCTCTTCGCCAGCCAAGCCTCCCCATTCCTGCCTTTGTGCTGCCGCTGGCAGGCCTGCAAGGCCTCGCACTTCTCTAAGCTGTGTCCTCTCCTGGAAAATGCGGCTTGTTCTGGGACGTCACGGGCCTGGCGGTGGACGTGCTGAGCGAGGTAACAGGTGGCAGAGACTCTCCCAGGTTTGTCTCAGAGCGGACCCTCCCTCGTGTCCACAGACTTCCCACCCTCTCTTCCTCCTTCCTGCCCTCTTCAGTGTCTTGCCTGCCTTCTTCTGTCCCACTGTTTTCATTCTTCCTTCTCTGTTGTTTTAGATATGAGTCACAAAAGAGGGATCCGTGCGAGAAATATTCCCTGATGCGGGTGTGGAGGTCTGAGCGGACTCACGTCCAGCTTGACTGCGGGAAGCAGAGCCATGGGAAGGCCCTGCATCCTGGCTGTGGGCATTTGTGTCCCTTACTCTGTAAAAATCAGGTCCTGGATTTATTATTCAACTTCTGAGAAAAAAAGTTTGTATTTAATGTAACAGATAAGGAAGGGAAAAGGAAGCATCTCAGAGATTTTTGTACCAAAGTGGTGACAAGGCGGACGGAAGAGCCCAGTGCGGAGTGGGGTTGCAGAATCTCAGGGACTTGCCACAAACTGTATTTGGAAGAAAAGCGATGTGGGTTTTAAGCTTAGTGACTGGAGGGACCCAAGGGACGTGATCATGGAGAGGAGACATTGGGAGGAGGGTTTGGATGGTAAGTATCCATTTTGAACAGTTGCACCGTGAGCTTCTGTTCCCTCACCACTTCTTGGATCCCCCATCCCTGGCAAACCTGTAATTTCCTTTTGTCTGTATTCGCCTAAGTATTTCATTTAAAGGGAATCTTAAAATCTCTAGCGTTTTTTCATAGACTTCTGTGATTTAGTTCAGTGTGTACTGAGTATATTAATGTTGTAGAATATAGCAACACTTAATATCTCTGTTGTAAAATAATATTCCACTTATGGATATGTCATGTTTTGTTTATCTATTTGTCAACTGATGGACATGGTAGAATGTTTCCATTTCTAGCATTTATAAATAATAGTTATGAATATTCACATGTAAGTTTATTTGTTTTGCTTTTTGAGACAGGTCTCACTGGGCAGTTCAGGCTGTCCTTAACTCACGATGTAGCCCCGGCTGGCCTAGAGCTTGCAGTGATCCTCCTGCCTCAGCCTTCTGGGTGCTGGGATTTTGGGCATACACCACCACACCTGGCTTTACGTTTTTGTGTGAAGATATTTTCACTTCTCAGGATTACTTGTAGCAATAGAATTGTTAGAGTATACGAAATATTGGGTAGCATTTTAAGACATTTCCTCTTGCTGGATACAGTATGTACCTGACAATTTAAAGGAAGAGAGGTATATTTTGGCTCATGGAGTCAGTGCACAGTTAGCCAGCTACAAGGCAGAAACAGGATAGCAAGGGGCATGGTGAATGGAAACCTGTTCATCCCATGGCAGCCAGGACGCAGAGAGAGAAGGGAGGAGCAGAGAGGGAGACGCCATTTCAGATCGCACTCCCAGTCACCCACCTCTTCCAACCCAGCCCCACCTCCTAACAGCACATTCAGCTGTGGATTCTTCAGTGGAATCATCCCCTGGAGATTACAGCACCCCCATGACCCCGTCACCTTCCAAAAGTCCTGCCTCTGAATGCATGATAGCTTGGGGAACATTTATGTCTAACCCATAACACGTGCGGTGTGGTGTTTTTTGTTTTATATTGTGGCTTGAACCCAGGGCCTTGTACATGCTAGGCACAGGCTTCACTACTGAGCTACACCCCAGCCTTAGTCATTCTTTCATTTCACCTTTTGAGGGCCTGCCAGTCTGTCTTTCACAGATGCTGCATAAGTTTATATTCTCAGGAGCTTGTAAGAGTTGCAGCCTTCCACATCATCACAAATATGTTATTATCTTTTTTGATAATAACTATGTCAGTGGGTTTAAGAAGGCATCTCATTGTGGCTTCAAGTGGTTTTTTTAAAAAAACCTTCTTCCCAAGCTTGAAGTGTAGGAATAACACCCTGCACCCCATCCCCAATTCTTATGTTATGCGAATGGGAAACTCACAGCAAAGCTCTCTAGAAAAAGCCCAAAATGTCTTTGAAGATCACTCTTTAACTTCCAGCCTCAAGAAACTTCTGAGAAAGAGAAGGGTTTCTGAGTCATCACCATGGGTTTCTCGCTCTCACCTTTCCTACAGGCACCGTATGGAGGGATCAGCTTTTTCACTCTTATGTGCTGAGTTAGAGGTTTTAGAAATGTGCATTTACTATCTTAGTATTTATTTGCTTATTCATTCATTCATGCATGCCATGCATTCATGCAGTACTGGGTGCATGGCACCCAGGGCAGTGCACATGCTAGGCAAGTACTTTGCCAGTGAGTTACAGCCCTAGCCCTAACCCCAGAATTATATTTGAAATTGTGGTTCTTCTCCTTATCATATATCTACCTATGCCTCCCTAGTTTGGGCACAGACTTCCTTAGACTTCACTTGAATACACTATCCTCTTTTCAACCTTAAAATTAACTGCATTTGGTGCATCTGGCTTCTGAGAAGAAAATAAACAAACATAACATAAAAATGAAGACTGTTCATATAGTCTTGAATCATGGTGAAAGTATGTATGTGTCTAATGAGAAATTGTTTGCTGGCAAATGGGTAGGTTTTTCTCTGCCCCTCGAAAGCCTTGCCTTTTTTATAAAATGAATTTGAGCTGGCTAACTGTGATATATATGACTAAACAGAATAAAACCCATAAACAGGAAGTTGGATAAAAGGAAAGGAAGAACAGAAAAATGAAGCAGAGGAACAAGTATGGTTCATAAACTCTTGGCGTTGTCACTGTTGTTCAAGATGGTCACAGAATTACCATCCAAACAAAGCAGAGGGGCACAACCAATTTCACAATTTAGTATTCTTACCTGATGTAAGTAATGTCATTGCTCAAGACAGTCACTCATGTGCCTGAGGAAGTAAAAAGATTTCTACGGTGGGGATGCTGGGTCAAAATGTGAACTAAAACAAAATGGCACCCACATAAATAGCATTCATCTTCATGCTGTTTTAAAACCTACCTCAATGCAAACAAATGGCACAAAGCTAAGGGTCATTTCATTAAAACACTGCTAGTGTTAGAAGTATGATATTCATTGGTTTTCTTGCTTTAGACCGTGCACACTGACACAGAGGCACTTTGAGTTTATTACATTTATTTTACATTTTCATAACAGATCTGCCTGACTGAAGACATATGATCCACTTTTGTTGGTGATTTGCCAATTAGATATGAGTGTGTGTGTGTGTGTGTGTGTGAGTGTGTGTGTGCAACTTCTTTCTCAGATAGTTCTTGTGTGAATTTTCAGCTTAAATAATTGGGACCTTTTTGCACCAAAAAATGTGTATTGATGGTTAGGGTAAAATTATATATCTGGGGAGCCACTCTTTGGCATTCTGTACATTTGTGGGAGATTGAAATCTTTTCCTTTCTATATGTTTTTCTTCTTTTTCTGAAAAGCAAAACAGTTCTGCACAAAAAACGACTTAGAAATTAGTTTTTTAAAGCACATCTGGCTTGTGTGTGCTCAGAGGTCGCTGCTGGAAAAGCCAGACGTGAGGCAGGAAAGAAAATACCATATAGTCCAGTTAACTTGAATTTTACAAGGAAAATGAAACTATTCTTAGCAGTCACAACACCACTTGACCAAGTACAAAAAGGTGCAGGAAGAGAACATTTTTTTTTCTCACCTGAAAAAAACCAGCTTCCCAGTTGGAATAAACCTGCCTGCAGAGTAAAGCAAATCCACTCCGTGAGTAGAGCTGGGCTCAGGCACCAGGGAATGAATGCATCAGGTCCCCAGCCTCAGGGAGGTTACAGTTCAGCTTGAATAAAAATCAGACTTGATGATTTCACTGCATCTGGGATGAGCAATACTTTGGTGCAAACCCACAACGGGGAAGATGAGAAAATTACTAAGTGTGTGCGTAGATGTTTAATTCCATTTGTGCTTAAGAGACACTTTCTACTGTTTCCACAGATATTCTTGTCCAAAACTACACAATGAGAAGAAATTTATGTATAAATATTCCCTGGTGAGGGTGATAAATGGTTTTGTCCTTAATAAATCAAAATCCAAGAAGCACTTCCTAAATGTTTTCTCCCTGTGGTAATGGAAGAGAATATATCTTCATTTTGAAGCTGTTCAGACATTTAGAAATATAGTTATCTGGGGAAAAGACTAAACACGTCTCTAACAAGGAGGACGCGAAAGCGCTTGAAGTCAATGAATTGTAGAATTTGGCTGATGAAAATAGTTTTACTGCCTTTGAAAACAGGTGCTCAGAAAAGCAGCTTAGGGAAGGAGTCTTCAGTCTGCAGTGCTGATGTCTGTTTCCTCCCCTTCCTACCTCCCAGAGCAGTGCCCAGCACCTCGTAGATATTCAGTAAATACTTGTGAGATAATGAATGAGGCTAAAGATGTTGCCATGGTGACCTGTAGTAAAGAGTGGATAAGACTGCACTTTAATTAGCATTGCACATATTTGTACTTTTATGGTTTTCACCTTGCAACTTGATGATTGCCCTCCCTAAACATGTTAAAGCATTTATTTTCCATTGTGTCTACACCATTATATTCAGTTTTCCATGAAGTTTGCCGAACAGAACTCAAATTGTTAGCACAAAATAAGAAAGAATCAGAGGAGCCTGAATTAATATACTTCTCTGTGGTGTGCATTTCTTAGTCTAAGTGTTATGTGAAAACCATGGTTATGAGCATGAACAGTCTCTCAACAAAAATGTGGATGAGACACCATGAATGAGTTATAGGGATAGGTAACAAAATTATTTTAATTATTACACTAATTATAAACATACTGAAAATAAAGTAGTTCAAGCACACGTTTTAGGATCTCTGCTCTGGGTCGGTCAGGAGAGGAATCAGTAAACAAACCAAAGTCCTTGCCCTCAGACAGCTTATATTTTAGCGGAGAGAGGAACATTGAGCAAGTTGAAAAACAGTAAACTCCTATTACAGTGTTAGTTACCATGCACTGAAACACTGTAGTGATTAAGGGATGAACACAACATCATCGCCCCTCCTGAAATGTTCTCAGAGAAGCAGAAGAGTCACTTGGCAAAAGTTTGGGATTAAAAGAGAAATTCAAAAGACTCTAAATCAACAACATACTGTGAGGACTGGGGATTTATTTAGCTCAGTGGTTCTGCCGCCTGCCTTGCAAGCACAAGGACACAAGAAGCAATGTACTGGAAGTGTTCACTGAGCAAGAGGAGGGTGCTGTGTTTGATTTGGAGTGAGCCCTCAGGAGGAAGGTTTCAAGTCAGGACAATGGGAGACAGATTCAAGGGGGTCTCAAGAAGATGTAGCAATGTATACAAGTAATGGCCAGGTGCTCCCCTAAGAAATCCTATCTCCTGGTGATATGGTGATATGTGGCTTACAATATAATATATATAATATATATA
>NW_022900913.1:11844295-11858460 GCF_012274545.1 Fukomys damarensis
ATATATATATATACACTAATAATATATATAAGCTAAAAAACTTAGCAACTGCAAAATGTTTAGCCTGAAAAACTGAGTTAGTCCCATTTAATGACCTGAGAAAGAATAAGTAGGAACAAGATCAATGACCATAAAACAAGTCTTCATTTCAAGTCAGGACATGTTAACTATGAGATGCTTGTCCAAGTACAGGTAAGAAGTACATAGTTGACTATGGATCTGTAACTCAGGAATGCGATCGCTGCACATAGAAAATTGGGCGCTGGCAACATAAGATAGTAATCCCCACTTCATAATAACATATATGGGGAATTTAGGTTTCAGCATGTGAATTGGGAATGCAAACATTCATCTGTGGAAATATTTTATGCATAGAATTAGATAAGATCATTTAAAATAGCCCCTCTCAAAATGTCTGTAGTGGAGGGCCTTTGTTTTCATTTTCTAATTATCTGTGGACTGATCCTTTGTAAAACATAGTAAAATAAAGGGAAAATGAAATGAAAGGAAAAGTCAAATCAGGACATATAAAATGTGCCACTCTTTCTTACTAGATGAAATTATTCTGTCAAATTGTGGTAAAAGTTTGGAAACTCCTCTTCTTGCTGTACTTATCTTGCTTCAAGAACAAACACTTTACTGGCAGCATTTGTTAGTGGACCAGACTGGTGGCCACACCAAACTTTGGATGAGTGTAGAGGAAACAGGAGTTCTGGCCCCTTCTTTCATCCCCAGGAAGATGAAGAGGGAAGTGGGGAATCATCAAACTGGTTTCCAGAATCCAGATGAAGGTGTTTTGAAAAAGTAAAGTACTTCTTGCCTATGCAGAAGAGATATGGCCAAGCATTGACTTGGATGAAATACCAGAATGGATGCATAGATGTATCTTGCTTTTAACCTTTCCTTCCCCAGGCTTTCATTTTATACTTTGTTCATCCGTGGCCTGTTCTAAGATGGTTTGGAAACAAGCTTGAGTGCAGAAATCCCTCCAGCACAGCACCAGAACTGGGAAGGTTAGAGTTGCATCAGAGTTTTAAACTATTTCTTCCCGTATAATGTGAGAAAACCAACCAAGTAGCTCGACTCATATTGGAGACTGAAGGAAGCAAAGTGGCCATTAAAGTCCTTACCAAACCAACACCACGGCCAAAAAGTTTTCCCTCAGTAATGTATTCACCCATTTATAAATATCACCCCTTCTTTCTGTTGCTTGTCTCTGCTCATCCCTCTACTTCCTTACCACCCTCTGTTCACCAGCTGGGGAAGCTGCAGGTGGACAGTTGCCTGTGGAGGCTGTCAGGGCTTAGGCTCATTCTAGGACTTGGCTGGTAATTCTTTTCCATTATCCATGAATGTCTAATCATCTTCGGGCTCTTACCCAGTCTGGACATTTTACCTGTATTAGTGAATCTCAAATGGGATTGATTTTGCACCCCAGAGCGAGTCTGGGGACCTTGAGTGATGCCACAAGGAAGTAACCTGTTACTGGCAGCTAGTAGGTGAATATCTGAGATTTTGTTTAATATCTTAAAGTATATGGAAAAGCCCTCCAGAACAAAGAATTATCAGGACCCAGATGTCATCAGTTAAACAGTGTTGACCTGTACAGTAATGCCTCGGTTCACAAACACATCTGTGCTCCGGTACTTCATTCCCAACTTTGCATCAGGTGACAAACACAACTGCAGTCGTCTTCCCCAGAATTGTGAAAGGAATTAAGTTTGTGAACTGAGGTACCACTGTACTTCACTACTATTTATTTCATCCTATCTTAGCTTCCACGTGAACATTTCAGCTCAAATAAATACGCCGGATGCTTTTGGTTACTCTTGACAACAGATTCTGTTATCACAAATAACAAAAGTAAACAAATGATGACCCAGGTGTCTAGAGTGGTGGGGTGACCTACTTAATAACTACATGAAGCGCAGAAGGAATGCATCTTTAAAACATTAAGACTTGGGCTTCAACTTGTGAGTTATGTTGGTAAGGACTGCAGGCCACCCTGTTAAAAGTGTGGGTGCTCAGCGGTTGCACAGCACTGTAGGTGCAGGGGGACATCAGTTACAAGAGTGTTGAGGCCTCTCCTTTGCAGGAGGGCCTGATGAGATGTAGTATGTGGCTTTGGAGTGCCCCACAGCTTGACTAACACAGCTCACCACATAACTTCCCTGGCGAAACCTTCTTTACTACAGCTCAGGGGACTCAGTCCAAAAGAGACTCCTCTTTGTCCACAGTACAGGAAGACTTTTTTCTGAGCTGTACACTCGTGGGTCCAGGGCCAGGTTTCAGTGGGTACACACTGCTAGATGCTTGCATCTGTTTCCTCCTGTGCTCAGGTACTTTCATGTGGGGCACAGCCTACAAAGCCATCAGTTATGGCTCTGCTTGAGTACGATTTTGGAGATGAGGTTCCTTTTCAATTTTTATGTACTGAACAAATATTTGTCAAGAGCTCACTCTCTGTCTGCTTTAGGCACCTGAGTACAGCACGGAATAAATTGAGTAAGGATCTCTGCCCTGAAGGAATTGTTGGTATAGGGAGGCTTCTAACGCTGCAGAGCTTGTGTCTTTAAAGCTAATGATGAAAAATGACAAATAAATAGCTAAAAGATTTTATTCTTAGGTACCAGTACTAGTGGCTTCAAACTGTGTTTGTGGTTGTTTGGTTTTGCTTTTTTGCCCTTGGGTCCGCAAAGCGTATGTCATAGGACACGTGAGTTGAAAGGTTTCCTGTGTGTGGGAGGGCGTGCGTGCGTGGGGGGCGCTGTTGGTCCATGGACGCAAGAGACCACATTCTGGTCTGCGTATCGCCGTCCCTTACACCAGAGTCCTCGAGCATTAGGGCTTGAAAGGAAGATAAAGCTCTTGCATGATGAGTACAGCCCTGAAGTTCACTGTCAGGAGCAGAAGTCACCTTTTTTTAAAAGTTGAATTTATTGGTACATTTTAGGCACAAAGTACAGTTACATTCATTACTGGGACCTTGTACCTTTACATGATAGGTCTTGGGGGAGTCACCTTTGAACACCCAGCCAGCGACAGCCCCCGGCCCGAAATTACTGAGTCTGGCCGTCCGTCCTTGCTCTACCGTGCGACGATTTATATCTAGTACACTGAGATATAGCAGTGGACTATTTTTGTTTATCAAAAAGTCACCCTTCAACTGCTGTCAAACATGTCTGTGTGTTTTGATGCTGAGGCACTATAATTTCTGACTTTTCAGGGCTTTCAGAGAGATTTTTTTTTTCATGATGTTTAGTAAACCTAGACTCCTGTATATCCTCACTTTTGTAATTGCTAAACATTTGAAATTTTGCTCTTTGTTCAGAAAATTCTCTTTCTTTCATCAGTTGTCCAGTGGCAACTGGAATCTGGGTTGAAGAAAAATAGTCCTTTATGCCAGACAGGGTGGCACATGTCTGTCATCCCAGCCCTCTGGGAGGCCGAGCCAGGAGGATCTCAAGTTTGATCCCAGCTGGGACAATTTCACGACTTAGCAAAATCTTGTCTCAAAATTTGAAAAGCAAAAAAGGAAGGGGCTCATTGTGGAGGTCCTGGGTAATCTCCAGTACCAAGAAAATTTAAAAAGCACTTTAGGACACTGAAGGACGTAATGTAATAAAGAGAGTTTGGAAGAAGGTTTCAAGTGAACTTTAGAATAAAACTCAGTTGATTTGAAGGCCAGGCCAAACCGCAGGAAAGCCATTCACAGATATCAATTGATTAAAAAAAAAACTTGCTGGGGATTTGGTCAGTGGTTCCACTGCCTGCCTCGCAAGGACCCGAGTTCGACCCCCGATACACCCCCCCAAAAAAACCCTTGGCTACTTTTGTTTTGTGATGTATTGAGGATTCTGATATTTTTCTTGATGCTTGTGACTCAATTAGAAGAATTTAGAATATTAAACACACTGAGACCATATTCTTTCCCTAACATTTTAAAGAATGGGCATGATAGTGAGACTCAGAGCTTGTGGCAAGTTTTAATAACATACATCAGAAGGGAATGAAGTTAACATGAGATGAGGCAGTGGCTCATCTTTGCTCATCTTTGCTCTCCTTTATTTTCATAGTGGGTTCCCATGTGATGTCGTGTATTTTTTTCAGATTGATTTTTAAATAAAGCTGTGTTCCCTGGGTACATACTGATTACCCAGCCATGGAAAACTAGTAATGGATTATGAGTGGGTAAGCTGCAGACTTAACATCAAGAAGACCAATCTCACTCTGGGAATACCACAGCAGAGAGAAAAGGGTGGATCGTTTCACTTCTCTGAGGGACGGCAAGGTTTGTTGTCTGAAAGTGAGTTCCTTAAGTTTACTTCCTGTCAGTTTTCAGTGTTGTAGTTTTAAGGCTCACAGTTTGCACACTATTCCACATAGAGAATGCTCTCAGGATGAAAATAAAAAGTAGAGTTAAGAAGAACTCACAGGGAAGGCGTTAGAGCCTTTAATAATAAAATCTGGGGGTGGGGATGGAGATTTAGCTCAGTGGTGCTGCTGCCTGCCTCCCAAGTACAGGGTCCCGAGTTCGATCCCCGATCCAACAACAATAACAATAATAGTAATAAAGCCTTGCGGGGGAACGTAAGCAGATGTGTGCTTAGAATGCTTTCAGAGGTGTGTGCTCAGTGGAAGAACCCCTGCGGATGGAGGGATTCTTGGCCTGTGCTTTGTTGTGCAGGTTTCATAGCAGAAAATGCCAGGTGAAAGAAACTGGTTTGAGAACTTGTGCATAAACTAGAGCTTTTCAAAGTTCTTTATTTTATTCATTTTATTGTTATCTCAAGATGCTACATTTTCCAACATGCAAGAGCCTTGAAGGCAAGTAGTAGGAGGTGAGACTTGAAGATTTCAAAAGCATTAATTTTGAACCAAAAAAAAGCCTAAAAAATATGCCTCTTAATGTGCAACAAAAGAGTTTGCAAACATCTCATTGACTCTGTGGCACTTTGTCCTTTTTGATTGCTTGATTTTAGTAAAGGCATGAATATTTGTGTAGTCTTATAGAAAGTCAACCCTAAATACAGCCCCCAACCTGTCTGAAATTTAGCAGTTTCAAGCTACCTTCTAGAAGGATTTGTGGGGAGCTGTAAACAGCTGTAAGGCAAACTGTGCTTTCACTGCCTTCATCCGTTCATGTGGTGGCTGGCTCTCTCCAGGCATTTGTCCTTGATTTAATCAGTCCTGATGAAAGGTGGACTTTGGGGCACAGTTGTTTCTGTTGCTGTTGTGATAAGACTTCGAACATTTTTGTTACAGCAATTCAAGTAGTTCTTAGCTGCTCAGCAGCCAGACCCCTGTCTCTCCCTCCCTCTCTCCCTCCCCCAGAATCCATAGTACTTGTGACAGATGAATTCCATAAGCACTGGAGAATCTGCTACTTTGTTCTTTCAGCACACATTCATTTCTTTGAGAACACATTTTGGCAAGTGAATTACCCCCTATCTGGATGACTTCAAGGGTGAAAAACTGATCTCAGCTTCAGAGGATCCACGTTTGGAATGATACTATTCGTGACTTGGTGGAACGATCGATCACCACTGGCTTGTTGTCTTCCTCGTCTATGAACACAGATGAGAAGCTCTGAAGCCTACTTACAAAACAAATTTTTGCAAGCCCTCGGTAGTAAAAAATTGCACATGTTTTTTTTAAAATTTGCAGATGAGGTGTGAACAGAAATTCTCACGGCTTGCTGATTGGGAGATGGAATCTATAGATCTTTACTGTGCTGCTTTTTCCTCCTTCAGAACTTTAATTAGTACAACACATTCATTCCTTCCCTTATTATTGAACATTGTTAATCAGACATAGTTAAGCACTTTGACCTGCTTCTCCTGATGGATATGTTCATTGATTCTTACAAGATTTAGTTTTCTTCAGGGGGAAATAAAAACCATGGAATGAAGCAGTGGCATGTGCCCTTAGAGCAGTAGACCTCAGTTCTCATTACTTCCACACCACCTTCAAAAGTTTGTATTTTCTAACTTGTGTTTATTAGTTTAGTACAGGAGTTAGCAAACTAGCACGATGAACAATAGCGCTATTCTGAAAGATGGAAAGCTCCAGACTCTTCTAACTTTGACTTCGCCACCGGCTAGATGCGAGACCATGGACAGCTCATGTAACTTTCATGAAATCCCACAGTCTGCACCCCGAGTGGGTTGGGTTAGCTCAGTGCTTCTCAAATGTGGGTGTGTAACAGAGCCACTTCCACACGTCACCACCCGATCAGATCCGGCCGAGCTCCTGTGGGGATCTGATTGTTTTTCTACCAAGGGCCAGGAGGTGTTAATGCTGCTAATGTAAGGAACCCTTACACATTAGAATCATGGCATTCAGTAGTTTCTCTGATACTGTCCACTATCAAGATAGGGTGATTGCTTCCTATGCAGTGGCCACCAAAGCCCGGGAAGGCATTAGAGCTTCTGATTGTGTTGGCCATGATATGTGTATACTTGAAAACATGCTACAAGTAGTACCCTTCTCCCTCCCCCACCTCTCTCCTTTTTTCTTGATTTTTTTGAGACTGAGTCTCACTATGTATTTCAGGCCAGTCTTGAACTCACTATGTAGCCCAGGCTGGCCTGGAAATTGTGGTGATCCTTCTGCCTCAGCCTTCCCAGGGGTGACCTTACAGGCATGCACCCTCATGCATACTCAGCTAAGTAGATTTTAATAAGAGCAGACATTTAGATAAATAGTCATACGATTCTAGAATGAACCGGATATTAATGATCTCTCTGAATTAGTGGTAAAAGAGCCTCCCCAAATGGGTGTGTTGGAGTCCAACAGAAAGGGGACCGCAGTGGCGGTGACTAGAGGACACTTAGCGGCACTAGGGGCTTCAGAGTCAGTGTTGTGACACATTGTGACTGGTTTGTGTATATACTGGATACAGAAAAAAATGGGTTGATTTCACAAATCCTACCTTGGACAACCAGTAAATGCCCTTTCTGTTGCTACTATTATTGCAACCTTTGATACGGGTGAGTAAATTGTGCTGTTCTCAAGATAAAGTACAATTAGACTTTCCTTAGTTTTATCTATATCTCTGTTCTCCTTAAGCAACAATGAAACAAACACATTTTCACAAGCACAAATCATGCTAACAATAACAGTTTTTTTCTTCGCTATTGAGATATCAGCAATTCTGTATTAACTCCTCATGTTTCAAACCTTTCCCACAACATTATCAAGTTGTTCTCAAGCATATTTTATTTCCTGCTACTAGGACAGCACTCGCACACTAGGAACAAAAGGCACCTGATTTCTAGGTACAGACACGGAAATGAAAGTGGGACCAATGAATACAATGGATAGCGGGATGTTTTTTGAATGGTCAGTGATAAGGAAATAAAAGAAAATGGCTCAAACTTGTTTTTTAATATTGAGAAAAATGAATCATCCTCTGTTGCTCAGGATTTCCAAATTATTGAAATTTTTTTTTAAATCCCTTGTTTCTCAAATTTTTACAGTGTTCTTCTAGATAAAAATGAGTTTAGAAATGTAAACTGCTAAAGATTTAGGCTAGGAGAAATTTAATTCTATAATTGAGTTGACCAATTTTCCTATGTATACAAAATTATTACTGAAGAATGTCCATAAATTCCATCTAAGAATATCTCTGCTTGAAAGAATGATGGGATGTTGAGTGCATGAATAGCAGATATAAAAGATTGATTTTCAAGTGTTTCCCTCCCTCTCCCTCTCTCTCTCTCTCTCTCTCTCTCCCTCTCTCTCTCACACACATACACACACACACACACACACACACACACACACATCTATAAGTAAAAATTACGTTGACCGATCTACCTAACAGAAAGAAACTTTTTACAAGCCAATAAATAAAGCTTCCAACAAATAGATTTACATTTTGGTCAAAAGGCCTACTAAACCTTTGTTTGTAACTTATCAGAGCTTACAGTTTTTGAAAGTACCTCCACAAAAACCAGTCTTGGCCCCTTGCGTTCTTTTCTCCATCAAGGTAAATAATTTTTACTATAATATGCCTGGAAATAGACATTAACAATCATTGGCTAATATAAAATTCTAGCCAATAGAAACTAACCAGCATATTTTATCAACCAATCAGAATGATTCTAAACGCAGTGACTATTTCATAAGTTGCTTTGAGAACTATTGCTGAAATTGGCTGAGGAGATCTGGCATAAAAGAAAACTGTTCTATTCTGGGGCTTGGAGTGGAAAACAACTTGTCTGTATCCTAGTTCTCTATAGTGTAGAGGTGTGGGTGCAAAGTATGTGTCAGACAGACAGACCGGGCTTCTAGATTTCCTTGCTGGTTGGTTGCTTTGACAGTATCTACTTAATAATAATTTGTTTTGCAATAAGTAAATTGGCGTTTCCTGGACTGCTGAGAATTTTTACAGTTCTGGGATTAGCCATGAAGTGATCCACTCTAGTGTCTGATTTGCATGTTTTTGAATCTTAAGGGATTTTTGCAGTCCTAGCTCAGACTTTTTCTAAGACCTAGCTCAGATATTGTTTTCATTAAGTCTAGATAGGATTTTCAAATAGGTCACTCTAAAAATGCAAACTTCACACATAGTGTGTAGCTATCTCTTACATGAAGAGAAAGAAAAGGAGTCCTTTGCAAAAAAGGTTTTTATTTTCCATGATTTTCCTGTCTTTATATAAATTGAAATATTTTTGTTTTATGAGACTATATACATGTTTTTAAAAGTCCTACTCTCCTCCCCTTTGTAAGCATTTCACTGTGATCCAAGAGCTGATTGTTCCCATGCCTTCCTTTTCATAACATTCTGCTTGTTTGTTCCAATCAATAATAGTGCTTCCAAATGGTAAAAATGGAACTGGCAGAGGGCTAATGATAATCGAAAGGCCATTCTACTATTTCTGTCCATTGGAACCAAATTCTTCTCAGTCCACAATGTCACCAAAAAAAGAGAGAAGCTTTCGGGTTAGAATGTTCAGAGTTGATAGCACTGTTTTTCTATGGTTTGTGCAAGAGACTTACAGCATAAATCACAGCAGAACTGTTGAAGTCTCCATGTGCTGAGATGTGTGGACCATTTTAGGCTATCAGCTTTGGATATGGGTAGGTTAAAGGGATGGACTCCAGCTTTGCAAGCTGTGTTCTCAACCTGGAGCAGCAAATGAGGCCCACCCAGAAGCATCAGAGTGCCAGAGTGTGAGTGGTCATATTTTTAAAGGAATTAGTAGTAGCCTCTTGTGAATTATATAATTGAAGATTGCAAAAGATGAGTTTCTTTTATGCTCTTTCCTCAGGGAACTCAGGTTATTCTTGGTTATTTTCTAATGCTAGAAATAAAAATTTGTTAATAAGACAGAGAGAGAGAAAAGATTGACCAAATTCAGTGAATTAGTGGCTTACTTTTTAATTATGTATAAAGAATCAGGACCAACAATTTGAGCAGAAGAATGAACATGAAGCTTTTTAAAGCATTTTTTGTCAATTTTTAAGCAGTTTTTGGAGGGAGGATGTTGTAATGTCTTCAGAATGGAAGCCGACACAGAATGGATTGGGTGGTCTTCCTGTGAGCTTTGAAACATGGATTTGTGTGTAGATGTACGAATCTGGGTAACTCAATGATGGCATCCTTGTCGTTTCAAATTTCGCACCTTATCCCGGCTTCCGTTTCCTAGGAAAGTGTGGGTTTTTCCTTTCAAGGCAAGTTTTGTGCCTAAGAAGAGTTATCAAAGTGAAGACAGAATAACTCAAACCCAGAGAAGCCTTTGTCTCTCCTTCAGGGAGGCCGTGAAGATGAAGAAGACGTGCTGTGCACATTCCAAGGCCTGTGCACTTCAGCTTCGTTCAGATTTTGAAAAATGCTTTGGGTTCCTGCTGTGTTCTTAGAAGTCCTTGCAACTTCAGCTACTAATCCCAATGAGAGTCCTGGAGTCCAGAAGACTTAACAGAAAGTGACAAACAGAAAGCTGAATTCCTGCCAAAGCCCTGTACAGATTTATTTCTCCAAAAATACGCAATGACCACATGCCTCAAGTTGTTGTGCTAAAAGACAACAGTAGGGTTTGATCTGTCCAGCAGCTCTTCACTCAGTAGTTTCAGGATGGCTTGGAGCTACTGAGCTGCTGCTTCTTCACTCATAATCTGTAACCAGGATTTCCCTGAGGGCGCTTTTGAGGGTATAAGTAGGTTACCTACATGGAGATGTTCTCTGCACACCAGTCTATCAACACAACTCCAGGGGCGGGAGAATGGCGCTAGATGGAATAAGGCTTGATTTCTACCCACTTCAGGAAAACCCAGTCACCCTCTGCACCTTCCACATTCACTTTCTCCCCACAACTAGTTGATTCCCACTTTCAAGCCAATAGATACTGCAAAGTGGATTCCCGTCTCTTCCTATTCTCCTCTCACGTGCTGTTTGTGTTAGTAAGCACGTTGTTCATGTTTAAATTAAGATTATGATGGGAGAAATATCCAGTAGAGTGATGGATTGAAATAGCCAAATGAAGGGAGAAGAAAGAAAAGCATGTTCAAGTTCTACTGTTTGTCCAAATGTCAGGGCCCCTTTGTTTAATGCCAAAATATTTTATCTCATTCAAAAAATAAATATATGTCAAACATTCAAAATATGTAAATTTTTTAAAAAAGGAAAAAAGAAAAAGCACAAAAAGAAAATATTATTTCATATGTGTATAGTTTTGAGGCAGGAAACTACTTTATAAATGTAATAACAAAGATGGCATTAATAAAAGCAACTGTGCATAGAAATGTCATTATAAAACTTTTTATGTGATAAAAAAACAAAGAAAAATGAAGATAGATGCACAGATAGAAAAAAATATTTGCAACAGAAAATAGCTGGCAATTTTTTAATGAAATATAAAGATTCCTTCAAAAACCAAGGGGAAAAAAATCTTTACCAGGAAAATACAAGAAAAGACCATTCACCAAAGAAGTATACATTCTGCAGAAAAATACCTGAACCTACCTACCTTTAAATGGCAATTAGATACACACAAATTTTCAGAGACTATAAAATAGCATACTCGTCAGTGCTGGAGAGAAAGAGAAACCAAACAGCTCACCATTGGATTGTTGCTGGATCTGTATGCAAGAGCGGCCATTTGGGCACACATGTTCAAACTGTGTAGGCCACGACCTTGGGTCCAGCAATTCTACATTAAGGAAAGTAGTTAATAGCAATAATCCATTGTACATTCATCTATTTGTGTACAAGAGTGATCCCCTTGAGAGCAGTTGGCAGTACCTGGACAAATATACCTGTCAATGTGTTTTTATAACTTGTTTAATTTATTGCACGGAAATCTGAGCTACTCATTATGAACCATTGGCCAATGATTAAAGTGTTTGCAATAATGAAGCTATATTTGATATACTAATAATAAGTTTCTTAGGGTTTTCTTGTGCTTGAGATTACCATAAAGTTTTGTCAGAATAGTAGTGCTATTAATAGAATTCTTTTTCCTTTTTTAATTTTTTACTTGTACACGTTTGTAGTACATAATGTTTCCATTCCTTTTGTGGAGTTGTTACATGCACATAACACATCTTAATTCCTTTTTCATCCTTCTTCCTCATCTCCCTCCAACTCCCGCTATCTCTGGATCCCCTTCCAATATGAGAAATCTCTACCTGCCTACTTCTTATTATCTCTATTTTATTTGGCTCTACATTTATAATTTGGGTTTCTCATAGAAAAGAAGCCAGGTGATATTTCAGCTTTGAGTCTGATTTTCGTATTAGCACATACTATCTACTAGAAAAGAGGGTGTCTCCTGTGGGGGACACTGGGAGAACAGTGGGCTGAAAGGTCTGCAGTATCTAAGGGAGGATGAGCCTTTTTCCAGGAAGACAAACTGTTTAACATTTTACCAGAGGATATCGCTAGATGAGTCAGTAACTGTCATGGAATTGTACCATCTCAGAGCCAGAAGGCACCTTTGAAATTATTTCATGTTTGAATCCTGTTTGGCCCATCTGTTTTTTAAAGATTCAAAGTTGAAGTCTAGACCAATGATGGTGAATGGTTTGGAGTTTCCAAACAGATGGCTGTGGCACATGTGCCCCAGGTCCACCCCCGCCTGGTCCAGACAGCTGCATGGTGGATCCAATGCAGAGTTTGAGGGGCCTGCAGTGCCCTGCAGTGGTGGGCAGTGGTGAGAATCCTGTGCCTTTGAATCACCTGGACTGAGTTGCACACACTGTCAAAGTCCAGCACTGCTTTAGTGCTTCGCATTGCAGGACAATGATTAGCTGTGGTTCCTTTCCTTTATAAAGCACAATGGACATGTATTTTACTTTACAACACATTGATGATATATTAATTCCAGGGACACATTTAGAAACATATAATATACCAATATAAACATTTTGGAGAATCAGAAAAATAAGTGAATGAAAGTCCCACATGACAATGAACAGGGCCACCATGTTTCAGCTATATTTCTCCTAAGTCTGTTCACAGGCTTATGATTGCCTGACTCCCTGGGCTTCACCTAGCATATACAGTTGATTCTTGACTTACAATTTTTCACCTTTAAGGTGGTGCAAAAGTCACGTGAGAAACCTTACTTTGAATTGCGAATTTGAATCTTTTCCCGAACTGGCAGTATATAATAGATCCTCCATGGCAAGCCTGGGCCTCAGCTTCCAGGCAGCTATGTACTCATGAAAATAAACATCTGCCCTTTGCAGTGGGCTCTGTTGCCGCCCTGTGGTGCTCAGTAAGTTTGGTGTATTAAAGGCATT
Organism: Fukomys damarensis; assembly: GCF_012274545.1. NCBI lineage: Eukaryota > Metazoa > Chordata > Mammalia > Rodentia > Bathyergidae > Fukomys > Fukomys damarensis. The sequence goes on from NW_022900913.1 coordinate 11,857,046, forward strand.
TCCAACTGACGAGATGCTTGCTTTGCCAGGAGTTCGTCAGGATGTAACCCCATTATAAGGCAAGGAGCAACTACAGACTTGAGGAAATGTGAAAACTAAGGAGCAAGGCACTCTGAACCCAGGAAATTATTGTTTTTCATTGCAAAGATTTCCTGACTAGCAGTTTTAGATTGAGCCAAAGGGCAAAAGCCAAAAGAGTTATCCAGGAGTTGACTGCCAAGGATCATCTCTGTTGGTATAAAATGGTAGCACAAATGGAGCAGTAAAAAAGTTAATATGAGTCTAAACTGAACTTTTCAGTTATAGATCACTGGATTTAATATGATCATTGGACAAAATAATTTTCTGCCTTTAGCAAAATATCGAATGAGGACTACTGTAGAAACCTAGAATGGGCTAGAGATAGCTCAAGGAGGAGGTCGAAGATAGGCATCCTCGTTTGTGTTTCCAGGTGAGCCTGGCGATGAGATGGTGAATAGGGCACTACATAGATGGGCAGATGGAGAGCGACAATGGGGGCCTCGTTCATTTTCCTTCAGGACAGCCATGTTTCCGCCCCAGCTGCTTTGTCCGTGGCCATGGCCAAGCACACTGTGCACACGGGCACAGAAGAGTGCGTAAGAAGTCACGTTGCATTGAGGTGGGAGGCAATGATTTTTCTCTTTCCTTCCTGTCGCTTCATGGTTGCTTTCTGAGTAATCTGTAACATTAATGTTTGAGCAAGTAATTTCCTTTTCCCTCTCTTGAAACATAATTGTCTGTGACCGTCTTAGTGCCAAAAACATCAGTTCTGGCACTTGGGAAAGCGAATGGCATGTACAAGGCCTCTGTTCTCCCAAAGACGTTCTTGTGCCCTAGCTTGGGCTGCCTGATTCTTTCCAACCTTGAACATGATGAAGTTTGGAAGTGGAGCATCTATTAATATCACCCCATAGAACCTCTTTACTTTGGGAAAACATCATTATTTATCTGCATCTTTTCCTAGAAACCCTTTAAGTATGAATCCTAGTTAGACATTATTTAAAAAGGTGCTTGAATTGCTCTTTGGAATAAAAGCGCTCCAACTTCCTTCGAAAAATGTGAGTTCTCGATACGAAAATGTCACGACATTAAGTTATCCACTGCCATGTAGCAATCCCCAAACTTGGCAGCACAGCACAGCACAGCATATGTTTGTTATCTCAGCGTTTTTGTGGTTAGACACAGCTTAGTTGGGTCCACCGCTTCAGAGTCTCAAGGTGTTGGGGGGCTGTGGACACCTCAAGGCTTTTCAGAGAAATGATCTGCTTCTACATTCACATCATTGCTGGCAGAATTCAGGTTTTTCCAAGGTGCTGAGATAAGAGCTTGGATTCCTCTCTGGCTTTTGGCCAGACTCCGGCCTTGATTTTTTTTTTTTTTTTTTTTTTTTTTTT
>NW_022900913.1:11858527-11889857 GCF_012274545.1 Fukomys damarensis
TTTTTTTTTTTTTTTTAATCACGGGACCTCTTCACTTTGGCAGCTTGCTTCACAAAGCCAACATCAGGACCGTCTGCCCAAGACAGAAGTTACTGTGTTGTGTAACCTTTCCACAGAAATGGCATGGCTTTAGCTTTGCCAGATACTCCTGTTTACAAGCACATTTGGAGGAGAATTCCATAACTGCACAAATGGTAGGAGGCAGAGATCCCAGAGCTATCTTTGAATACCACACAGCAGTCACTTTCTCAGTAAACTGTTCAAGTCTAGGTATTCTGGTTACTCAAATTGGATTTAAGATTCTGGACTCACATTCCAGCTGGGGCAGTCAGGGTTACCAGCCCTGTGACCCGAGGGGAATCATTTAATCTCTCAAAGCTTCACTCTCTTCATCTTTAAATATAAACCTGAAAAGTAAAGATAAAGGCAATGTCTCCCTTCTACAGCTGCTTTGAAAGTTAATTGGAATAATTCTTGCAAAAAAAAAAAACTAGCATTCTGCTCAGTTTATGAAGGATTGTCCATCATGTTAAATTTTTAAAAGGTTGAAAGGCTTAAATGATGTTTTTAAGTAATGTTTAACTTAACATTCTGGTTAAGATACATCTAAAGTGTGTTATATAATATCTTCCCAGAGAGTTTATGGTAAACAGGACTGAGTCTTGATAATTCATGGCCTTTGTGTAAAACCTAACTTTTGGCCTATGCTAGTGCACCGTAATGTACTGAATGGCTGAGGTACGTCTGAAGATATTTGCCTTCTTAAATGGCGCCAGACCTCTAACTTTTATGTGCTCGTGTCTGTTTTTAATTTGTTCTTTTCTCTCTTGCCTTAAATCAGATGTGTTTCGTTTTTATCTCTGAGATGGGCGTAGCAGCCCTCTTGTTATACAAATGTTTGGTTTCTGTATTTGGTGGACTTAAAATTCAGAGCATGTACTGAGCTTCAGAGGGTAAGATAGCCTAGGTGTGGATCTGAAGGCTTTTTGCTTGCTACCTGGAGATTGTATTAACTCCAAGAGCTTATATGTAACCTGTGCTTTATATAATCTATATAACTTGATACTAAATCTATTACTACCAGAAAAGTGGGTCATGCATATACAGTGCAGAATATACAGTAAACATGATTAGGTTAACTATTCTTACTTAACAATTGGAAGAAATAAATGTGTTAGAATTTTTTGAAATAGAAGAACATACAGCCTTTAAATTTGTCCTTCGTTTTGGAGCAAAGTACACTAACATCTTTAAAATTACTTGGAAAGTACTAGGTCATTCATACTTGCTATAGAATTATATTGAATATAAATTGTGTTTATTCTCATAGGAATTCCTTAGTTGAAGGGAAAACCATGGTAATCATCTCACATTACCATACAGGTTACATGAAATGGTTTTCTTTTTTTACATCAAAGTATTACTGCAATCTTGGCTTCACAGGTTTCTATTTTAAGGTCAGTATTTGTACTGACTTTTGAGGTGAAAACATATGATGTCCAGTTTGATCCTCACTAATAATTATAGGCCGTACTAATCAGTGTTCTCTGAAAAGACAAATATACAGAAAGGAACTTATGATGTATTGTGGGAACTAACTTGTAAAATTATTAAGGCTAAGTCATACAACATGCTTTGTACATGCTGGGGAACCAGAGGCAGCCAGAGGTGTAATTCTGTGTAGCCAAAGAAGTGGAACCAGGGAGGAAATGTTATGATTCTCAAAGCCCCAAGAACCTGGCCACTCCTGCTGTAAGTCCCAGAGTCCAAAGGCCAGAGGACCTGGAGTTTTAATGTCCAAGGGGAGGAGAAGATGAATGTCCCAGCTCCAAAACAGAAGACAGAGTTTGCCTTATCTCTGCTTCTTTTGTTCTCTTTGGGACCTCAATATGTTGAAAGGTGCTTGCCTCTATCAGGAGAGGGAAGATCCTTGTTATGAGACCACCAGTCTTAATCCTAACCTCTTCCAGAATCACTTCAGCCATCATGGCCATCCTTTAACAGCTCTCTGGGTATCACTTAGCATGGTCATGTTGATGCCTCCAATTAGCCACCACATAAACAAAAATTTGAGCATCAATGTGTTGCCAGAAAGAACCTAATAGATAGCAAAAGTGATATCGTATTTCACATTCCATAGATCAGAAGCATGAGTACATGATGTGCACTGAGAACTCTCTTTCCTTTTGACCAACCAATACATTTGGATTCCAGAAAGTGAAAATATGAGCCCAGAGAGATGAGTTTTCTCCTCATTGTTTCGTACCTGAGAAACATTAGCCCTTTTTGTTTAGGAGATAAGCATGGGGTACAAGTGAGGATTAGAAGCAGACATTCGTATAGAAGAAGGAGAAAAGAAAAGGAAACAAGAGGAAGAGCAGTCATCTTCAGGAGCCATGCAGTCCAGAGTGTGTGCCTGTGGAGAGGAAGGGCAGGAGCAAGCACCCGAGGCTCACCAGGGTTCAGGCCTGTGAACAAGAGTGTGAACCCCAAAAGAGGACCAGTTGCTTCCAAATCCTGCTTTCATCGCTTCTTAATGTATAGGTCTGGATAGGTGCTATGATTTGAATGTGTCTTCCAAACTCATGTTGGGATTTGATTGCCAGTATTAAGAACTGAGACCATGACAGGTAACAAGGGCAGAGCCCTCATCAAGGAACAGGTTAATGTTGTTACTGAGAGGGTGGATTAGATTTCTCTGGGGTGCAAAGAATAAGTGCAGCTCCCATTCTGTCTTGTGTGCAAGTATACTTTCTCACCATGTGATGCTTTGACCATCTACATCTACAGGGTTTTATGAAAATATACAGTGAATATTTAAAATTTTAAAATCTGTTTTCAGTACAAAGCATGTTGCCATTAATCCCCCTCAAAATACTCTCTGCTTCGAACACATTTATCCCATTGTTCTCACCACTTTCTGAAGCAGTTCTGGGTGTGCTCTTTCCTGAGTGTCTTCATGGGGTTTTAATAAAAAATGTGGATGCTGCCGCCAACTGCTGTCCAATGGGAAGGCTTACAAAACCATGATGCTGTGTCCTCCTTTCCCGTATTCGCTGGATCTGTCACCACGAGACTTATGGCTCTTCCCCCCAGTGAAAATGCCTGTCAAACAGACAAAAATTTTTAATCAATTCAGCGCAGCATAACTAAAGACTTAGAAGTGCAGGGGACTATTTTTGTTTTTTTGAGCGGGTGTTTGATGGCCCCGTATCTTTTACTGTAATCAGTGTGTTAAGTTTGATGTCGTATTTTTCAGTCACACCTTGTAAATGCAGAAGATAGAAGTTACCAGATAGAGCCCTTTAATTTCAACTTCCTCACCTTCAGAATTGTGAGGCAAATAAACTATTATTGGATGTATATTACCCAACTTCAGGAATTGTGTTATAGCAGCACAGCATAGATTAACAAGTTATTTCACTTGTCTGCATTTCACGCTTCTCATCTGTGAAAAAGAGAGCAGGAGCATTTGCTCCACAGGGCTTGTGACTTGTGAACTGGGAATATTACTGTCAGCAGAGTGCTGTGCACATTGTGTATTTTCTCCACATTATTGTGCTGTGCTATTGTCTGTAACGGTAGTTTGAAAACTTTCCCTTTGCAGGAACATATGCTAAATATTTTAGACTTTAGAAGACAAGAGGCAAATTAATACAATTAATTGTACAAAATTTTTACTGGAAAAAATCAAGTTTTGTTGTACAGATCCATTACTAATAATGATGGAATTCTTTTTGTAAGGAGATGTTTTCCTAGTTGAAACTCAGGATCACTGTTTTTATGACCCTTTTTTTTTTTAATGTTCACCTAGCAAAACCATCCTTAGCACATGGGAGTACAGACAGGTAATAGATCCGATTTGCAAGCCAGCTATGATTTGCTGTCTCCAGAACAGAGATCCTGAACATCTCTCCGTCTCTCCTGCTAGTGAGTTCATTAGTGAATACAGCTGATGTTCGCAAATGTAACACACTCTTATAGCCCTAAGCAAAAGCTGACTAATTCCTGGCAACAGCAACTGCACACTTTTGTGTGACACAAAAGGCAAAAAAAATGTGCACCACGCAAAGACTGTTGTGTTCTAATTAGTACAGGAACAAGTTGCCTATACTGTCTTGTAACAAGGGATTCCCAGCATGTTCCCCAAATGCACAATCTAAAGTTACAGTTCCCCTCTGCAAGCATCTTCCATAACAAAGGAAGCTGTAGTGTAGAGAGAGGGAGAGTTTCCTTTTGTTTTGTTTCCCGTGTTTTGTTTTGCTTCTTTTTCCATGTGCTGTTGATGAGCAAATGAAGACCTGAGCTCTAGGATCTGTGGTCTCTGTCCTCCTTCTACCAAGACCAGTACCTAGTTCTGTACCCATTGATGACTTGTGAATTTCAGAGATATAAATTCACCTTCTGAGAACTCTTGAAACTATCTCAAACTGAATTCTCTTAATAGTGAAGTCAGCAGTCCTTACCCTCAATAGACGGGAAAAAAATATGAGAAAATGAAAAAATGGAAAGAAAGTGTTTGTAAATCTGGAGGGGAGGAGGGGTTGAAGGGAGGCCAGGGGCAAGGGGAAAAAATGAGAACCAAGACCACCTGTCATGTAAAGGTACAAGATCCCAATAATGAATGTAACTACTGTATACCTAAAATGTACCAATAAAGTCAATAAAAGAAAAAAAACCTCCTTGCTTTCCATTCCATTGTGATTTTTCAGAACCATCCTGTCTCACACCACTGTGCTTCAAGAAGCAGTACCTAATCACTCCAATTTAGGGTAAAATCTAGGTTTTTTTAACATGATCTTCAGGACCCACAAATTGGGACTGGAGCCAGCTACACTACCTTCATCCACAGTAGTGACTCTATCCAAAGTTCCACTTTCTGTGGCTTCACTTACCTGTGTTCAACTAGAATGTGTTCAACCAGAATCCAAAAATATTTAATGGAAGATTTTTAAATAAACATAAGTTTTTAAGTTGCACATTAATCTGAGTTGTGCAATGCAATCTATGCTGTTCTATCCAGCTCTGCCCTAGACATGGGCCATCTTGTTTCAGCATATTTACTTTGCATATGCTACTCATTCATTAGACACATTAGTAGCCACTTTGATTATCACATTGACTGTAGTGGTACTAAGTCTTGTGTTCAGCCATCTCTTACTTTACTTAATAGTGGTCCCAAAGCACATGAGCAGTGATATGGAAAGCAGGTGGCAGGACAGATTAAGCCTGGTGCTCTGTGAGAACACTGCAAGATATACAGAAACAAATGGTACATACAGGGTTCGATGCAGTCTCAGGTTCCAAATGTCACTGGAGGTCTTGAGACACTTCCTCTCACTCATAAGAGCAAACTACCACACATGTATTCCAGCATCAGTGAATTCGCTGCCGTTGTTTGCAAACATATTTTCTATCTCCTTCTTTGCTCCTGCTGCTTCCTTTGCCAAAACTCCTCCCAGCCCCCAGTCCTGGAGTGTTGGGTGTCAGCCTCCCATCCCCTTCCTCCATCCCAGAGGCAGAGTTGGGCTCTGCTTGTCTGTATCTCTGATGGTGTCTTAGGTATGAATTACATGAACAACAGTAGTCTTTCAGCATTTCTTTCTCCCCGCTGCACTTTGAAATACTTGACAGCTAGGACTGGGTCTTTATTTCCGGATCCCTAGGCAGAGGTTCTTATGTAAAAAAGGCACTCAGTAAACATTTACAATTTAATTAGCCCCACAGAACTGGCTCACTGTGTCTGGCTTTATCTTGCTTCATCTCAACATGGAAAGGGAGAGCAGAAGTGAAAAGCCTGAGACCTAATTATTTACAAGGCTACTTTTAGCATCAAAAACCATGCTGTGATTGTTTTGAAATGAAAATTTTCCTCTTTTAAAATTGACTTTTACTAACACTCCTATTTTCTTCTTTTTTTTTCAGCTTTAATTGAGTTTACTGGTACATTTTAGGGATACAGTACAGTTACATTCATTGTTGGGATCTTGTACGTCTACATGACAAGTCTTGGTTCTCATTTTTTCCCCTTGTCCCTGCCCTCCCTTCACCCCCTCTTCCCCTCCCCGTCTACAATCACTTTATTTCCATCTTTTCATTATCTCACATTTTTTTCTTTTCCCTTTTTACCCTTCCCCTACCCATCCCACCTTCCCTATGGAAGAATTAATGCCTTACCTGTCAACTTACCTGGCCTCATTTGATTTGGCTTTGTCTTCTAGCCTCATCACACCAGAATATAGTAAGGAAGAGAACCAAACTTATCAAATTGTTGGATGCTAATGAAGAAACTCAATATGCTGTCAGCACACAACTGCTTTTTAGAAGAATCTTATTTTATGAGTACTGGTTTGCAGTACATGACACTCACATTCATCTCAGGGAGCAGTGGGTACATGTACTTGACACATCTTCGTTCTTTTCTATTCCTCCTCCTTTCCTCCACCTCCCTCCCTCCATCTCTATGTCCCCCTTTCACTGTTTTCTTCCTCCTCCTCCTCCTTATTGTTAGTTCATATTTACAACATATAGTGTTTCATTCATTGTAGTTATTTCATATACATACATGAAACATCTTAAACTTTTTACTTCTTTCTATCGTGCTGATCAGAAAACTCTTGAGAAGAGAACAATTTCCCTCTAAGCAGCCTCAGTATGTTTTTTCTCTAATACCAATGAATAACATTTCTGCTTTAAAAATCTATTATTTTCATTCACAAGATTCCCTTAAGTGGCTGGAAGACAATTTACCCATTTTACTCTAAAAATAGCATTTACAGCATACTCCAAGTCCAGCACTAAGATTAGCCTCTAGTTTAGGTTTGTGTCTTGCATTTTTCCAGTGTAAGGACTGACTCACCTCTCCAGAATTGGCTCCCCATAGCCCCAAATGGACATTTATCATCTCTTTCCCTGTATCTTGATTGCAAATGAATAGGGCTACTCTAGGCATGAGGTGAAGAGAGACAGTAAAACTAGCAGGAATATTAGGAAATACAAGATGAAAGATTTAGTGGATGCTCATTACAGCAAAGAAAACAAAGTAAGCAATTTACTGAGGAAGTCATACTGTCATTTCTTGCTGCTTGCCTCTGCTTACCAATATGTTACTGTTTTTGACATTATTGTATTAATTATATGTGTAATAATGAGGCTTCGACATCATGCAGGAGGGAATATAATTCTTGATGACCAAAGAAAATACTGCTGGAAATCCAGTATACACATCTATATTTAAATAAACTATAAGATCATTCATTTTCATTCAAAAGAGTTGTTCATAGAATGCTTTTTAAACTAAAGAAGTGATGAACATACAAATGGCAAGCAATTTTGTGGTGTATGTTTTAAAATAATTTTATCATATTTTCTTAAAGAAAAAAACTACTACTACTACTTTTTGTCTTATTTTTACCTCTTTACCTTCATCTGGTATTTCAAAGATAACAAACAGTATGTTCCTTTGCCTTGGTCAGCAAGCACACAGTTTAACCACTATCAGAACCAGAAATCTGTGGTTTTTGTTTAAAATGATACAGAGGGAAACAAATACCTTTATGTTCTGTTGCTCTTTTTTTTATGTTTTTGATACCCTGCTACTCCACAGGTGGTGTGAATTCTAAAGGCAGATACTTATCATTTGCCTCCAGAGTAATATTGACATGAGTTTCCTAACTCTCAACCTTTGAAATAGAAATAGAAATTTAATGGAGAGCCACCCATGGAAAGCAAAGCAGACTGCATAGATTTAGTATTTTAAGTGATGTCAAACCGTGGCACACATGTGGAAGACCCCGAGTGTGGCATCCCTGCACACCGTGGCTGCAAGTGTGGCTTGGACATCAACCGGAAGATGTTGGTATTGACTAAATAGCAGAGATGTAAATATGCAAAGATTAAAGGAATGTGCACATTTTGATTCACTTGCTTTCCATTTCAGGGCATTCAAGCCTCACTTTATCAAAACAGCAAACAGTGGAAGAGTCAATAAGATGCTCCCAGTACTGACCCAAAATATTGGCATAATAGTTAAATATGTTTGCCAAAATCATAAATCATTTTAACTGCATGAACAGGAAGCAGCAGGGTATAGAGGCAAAGATGCTGCTCGAAGCGCTCTTATAGCATCCTGTGCTGCTTTGCCACATGGCCTTTGGCACGCGACTCGCTCTGTGGCCAGCTGCCTCCTCACAGGGGAGGACAAGACAGGGACTGCCGGGTACTCTGTATTGGAATTCCACAGTAAATTATCTGCTGCAGTATAGCTAATTACCACTATTCATGCATGTATGTTCAGTGCATTTATCTGGGACCCTCAAAATCGACCCATTATGGTATGATGACTGTACGTTGGGGCAGAAAAATCCTCCAAGGGAGAAATTTGGCATTGCCCGGAATGAGATGCAAAAATCCTTCAGAAATCCATGCTCTACTCATCTGTAACTTTGTCCTCTATTCTTTCCTACTTGAAATGTACATTTATTCTTCATCTAAATGATAATGAAGCAAATCCACACTAGCATATCAACATTTTAACCCTCCAGGCACCCCATACTAATATAATTTTAAAATTTAAAATGGCACACTCAAGATTTTAAAGTGAATGGCTTTACTGTAACTGCAATAGGATAGTAAAAAGTTCTAGCTGTAAAATTATTTCATCTACCAGTCTTGTAGAAGAACGGAATAGAATAATGATCAGTAGACAAATGAAGGGTAGGGGATAGGGGGACGCAAAGGAGCTCAGTAAGGGGCACCAAAGCACAGTGTGGTAGAGGAATTAGTGCTGGTTCTTCTTTAGCACAGCAGAGCAACTGTAGATTAAAACAATCTGTGATATATGTAAAAATAATTTAAAAAAGAGAGTATGACGTTATCAGCACATGAAGATGATTGCTGTTTAGAGATATGGAAATGCTTGTTACATGATTCGATCATTATGTGTTGTGTTTGTATATTAATTCAATGTATCTTATGGAAATGCACACACATTTTTCTATATATATTTATATATCATTTATATATTTATGTAACATAATATCAACATTATAATATTACTTATAATAATATATTTATGTGTTATATATGTAGTATTATCAAGTTAGAGGAGGCTAAGGACACATGATAGATGCAATACAATCTTAGGTTGGATCTTGGGCAAGAAAACATTTAATTGGCCTTTGATGAAATTTTAATGCAGTTTTGTAGATTCGTTAGTAATACTGTGTTGGTGTTACATTCCTGATTGTGAGAATTGTACTATATTCCTCTACTATAGCATTTGGGAAAGAAGGGAGCTGTTTTTGCAGTTTGTTTTTGTGAATCAGAAACTGTCCCAAGGTGAAGAGTTAAAAACACTGCATGTGTCGGATTTTTCACTGCTACATTCATCCTCAGTTGCCTGGTTCGGAAAATTTCTACTACAACACCGACTTCTGGTTAGGGTTCTGCTGTTCGTATGAAAACACAGGCTGTGAAAGCCCGTGCGTGCACCCTGTTCATCAGGAGAAGAAGGGTGGAAAGAGCAGCAGGGGATGCTTTGTGGCTGTGGGGCAGGCTGCAGCCAACACTGCCTCCCAGGACCCACTTGCCATTTGTTCTCGTTACCTAAATATTGATTTTATTCAAGACCGCAGTGGCCTAGGTGATGGACCGTCCTGAAACCACCTGACTTCTGACCCTCTTGCAGCTGTGTCAGCCATGTGAGCCAGTTCTGGCTAAAAAGATGAAATGGGTACCTATAACCCAGCACTCTGGGAGCCTGAGGCAGGTGGCTGCGAAGTTTGAGCCCATTCTGAGCAACTTCACAAATTAGTGATAGCCTGCCTCAAACTATACAAAAACGGACCAAGAATGTAGTGTAGGACAAAAGCCCACAGTTCAGTCCTCAATATCGCAACTGAAATAGATAAAGGAGGGTGTGCAGCAAGTGCTTCTGGGAAATCTTTGCCTCACTGATAAAAGAAACAATTTTGGGGCCTTGTATCTTCCACATTTCACCTGCTTTGAATGCAGCTATGGTGTATGGGATTTTGGCAGCCAATGTGTAAACTTGAGAAAACTGCAGAAACACTGGCACTGACCTGAGAAACCAACCAGCAACTCCCCACCTACTGACTTGGTGATATGGAAAGAATAGAAACTTAGGAGCAGCAGGGTGTGATGCTGCACGCCTGTAATCCCAGCACCCGGGAGGCTGAGGCAGCAGTATCACTGTGAGTTCCAGACCAGCCTGGGCTACATAGTTCCAGGTCAGTCTCAACTACATAATGAGACCTCGTCTCCAAAAACCAAAAAAAAAAAGAAAGAAAGAAAGAAAGAAACTTAGGAGCTTAAGCCAGTGGTTTTTAGTTGCTTGAAACTGACAACATTTCCAGTTTTTCTAAAAGTTTTGTATAAACTGTTTCATGTCATTCTTATAGATAGTATTGTCATTGCCATAATGTACATAAGGAGAAACTGAGGCTTATGGAGATGATGAATTCACCGCCAAAGAGGAAAGAATGATTCTAATTGCAGCTTCGGTGTGCGTGGTTCTAAGTCTCTTCCTTCTTCCTGACATCACACAGCCTCTGAGAGGTTATTTTAGAAATGTGTTCAGAGTTTCCAAGTAGGTGGTAGACAAGAGGAGACAAGACTCTTGTCTTATTTCTGCATGGCTCAGCAGTGAAGGCTTGCAAAGGAATTTCAGTTTATCATCCAACACTTCCACGGGGCAGATAGAATAAATTTTCCTGTGATTCATAGAAAAGCCCTCTGAACAACACAGGTCACATGACCAGCCAAAGGTCGCATAGTCTGTCCTCTGCGTAAGTGATTAAGGAAATTAGCTCCTTCTCATCTTGCCCGTCTGCTTTAATGTGTGACGTTTGCTTTTCCCTTCTCATCACTGTAAGCTTTTCCCTAAACAATAAATCTTTTGGACACTTTCACTTTTCACAGCTTTTAGCCTGTGTTGCCTTTTAGCCCTGAGTGAAAAATCAAATGACTCAAAATAGGAGGATAACAAAGCTCTGAATATTTTTATTCTAGTCCTTTTTCCTTTGTAGCTAGAACAGTATTGTCTAGCCCACCTTCATCTGTGATGTCAGTTTATTCTGGACTCATAACCTGAGCCCTTGATAGCATATGACTATGTACAAAGACAAAAAATATGAGCATTTGTGTCCTGAGATTTTAGTGGAGTTTGGGAAAAGGACACATTGGGATGCCATAGGTGATAGAAGCTCTGGCTAAAAGTTAGCACCTCTGGATTCCAGGCCAGATCTGCTTCTGAAAGGATGGACGCTGTTCAGTGTAATTTACTACCAAGGAAGAATCTGCAATACTGTTGTTCAAGACATTTCCTGTTCCTCCCAGCTGTACCCTCCCTGGTTCCAAACATATAGTTATATGGACTAATAGAAGGCTGAAAAATATACTGATTTTTGAAACAGAAACTATTTGTAAATGAGATGAAAGTCTCAAGTAATTGACAAAGTAGGTACAAAAATGCAGGAGTAATACTACTACTTGTGTTTGGTAATCTAGTTATTCTAGCAGTTTCTGCCTTACTCTTTTAGTCCATTTATTGGTAGAATGTATTTAATCCTCAGGAAGATTTTAAATGCACGGGTTTAAAAGTGATAGTGCTGTTCATACTTTGGAGGCTGGCTGTGGAATACTATTTTATCTATGGGAAAGCTTGTGGTAGTTTGTAAGTCGCAGAGTCACTGTTCAACCCTGCTCCCTTGGTGAGGGGACAAACAGAACTCTCATTGTACAATATGGAAGTTAAACTAAAAGACATAGTGTACTCTCCTTGTTGAGAGACATTTTTTTTAAATATGGCTAAATCACATAGTTTTAAATTAGATCCCCTGGATCTACCACACAAGCTGTGTCAACTTGGTCCAGTTACTTAGATCTTTAAGTCTGTTAAAATGAGAAGAATAGTCCTCTCTTTCTGATATCATTGCAAGAATTCAAAAAAATATGTATTGGCAAAGATCATAGCATGGGCCTGACCAAACTCAATAAGTGATTAGAATTAATGGAAAAAAGAAAGTTTTCACCAATCCCCTTGCCCTCCAAAAAGTACCTTTCATTTTTTCCCTTCTTATTTCTGAATCTGTGCTTTCTAGCTCTACTCTGATACATAGTCCCTACCACTGCTTTTCACTTTGGAGATGGAGGCAGGTGTACCTCCGTTTGCTGTCCATGGTTCTGAACTATGCCAGCCACAGGGTTCGGTTTACTTGCCTTGACCTCTTGGACAAGGGAGTCTGTCCAGTTTCTCTGTCTCTCCAAGATGATCAGAAACAGGAAAGGTGTCAGAGCTGTGAGGGTAGCTTAGTGACAAAGAATAAAGATGGACAGAGTCTGTTGGTCAGGCATAGCCCATATAGATTGCAAGATAGAAAATAGAAATATATTTTGGCATAATTTTTAAATAATCGAAACTATAAAAAATATGCCACAAATAAACTTGCTGTAAATGTCAAATGTCACAAGTGGGGTAGAACATGTGTGCATCAAACAACCCAATATGTGAACAAATTGATCTGCAAAAGCATTGAACAAGAAAATGATTAAAGTGTCTTTATTAGTTGAATAGCACAAAAATATTTAGAGATTGTCATTTTTAACTTGTAATTTGTTGGGAAACACTATCTTGTAAGCTTATTCAATGTATTTTTGATGTCGTGAAATTTTGACAGCTCCTTCATATTTCTGGAAGTTACTGTCTATTTCTGTCTTCACTACAAATATGCACATATGCACCTAACCCTTCTCCATGCTACGGGAAGTTGTTGGAATGTACACATTTGTGAGCTGCTCTCCACTTTCCATCCTACCCCGTCAGATGCAAACAAAGCTTTTGATGCTGGAAACTCTCTGTGATATTCACTATGTATCGATTCTTTCTTGTTACAAACCTACATCCTTCAGAGATGGGATAGAATTGGGATATGCATTAATTTCAGGTACTGGATGATGGTCGTTCAGATGAAGTGGTAGGAAAAACTACAGATTTTACAAAAATAAGTGACTTACACATTTGTTTCATCTAGTTCAGAATTTCGCTGAGGCACAGGCTTACAGTGTGAGCTGGGCATGTCTGCTACAAATGCATTTTGGAAGCCAAAAGTAACAAGGGCAATTGTTTTACCTTCTGATAACTCCACTCAGCCACCTGATAACTGTATTATCAAAGCGTCATACTGTTTCCCTACATTCCATTGTAGATCACACTGACCTGAGTTTTGAACTGAGTTTTGAATAAGGAATCCTTAAAACAAACTTCATTTTACATTCTTTCTCAGGATATCTGCAACCTGTCATTAGTGCAAAGCTTGAGGCAAAGTTTTGTTTTAATATTTTTTAAAGTACTGATACTATTAATAATAATGAACCTAGGCAATAAATAAATATGAATCCAAGCTCTGTGCTAAGTAAATCACTTCCAAAAGAAGTCAGGGGAGGTGCCTGCCAGAACGTGGACTAATAATTGTGAGTGTACTGCTCATGCTTGCAGAAATAGCATCGCACAAGCATGGGTGGTAGGTTTTGTCCTAATTGTTGTTACCCCCAAATTCCCGTTTTGCTCAAGGCACACCTCCATTTCATAGCTTGTTAATAAAGGAGACTATGGTTTCAAGTCCATGTTCCCATGGAAACAACCAATTATAAGTGCAATCTGAAGAGATGGAAGAAAACTGCCAAAACTCTCAGGCAGAAGAATGATCTGGGCTGGCAACCTACTAGAAACATTGCCAGCTAAAGACTTCTGCCAGTCTCTCCCAGCTCTGGCCTGTGAGTCTGTATCTGCACAAGCATCTTGCACCCATTTGCTAAGCCCTGCATCTGTAACACATCCTAAAAGGATAATTGTGTCTGGGGCTCAACATATGTGATGGTGAGGCAGGAAAACAAATTCACTTTTTTGTGTAATTTCTCTCATATGTTTCTTATAACTTCATGGCACCAGAAAAAGAAGAAAAAAAAAATAAGAACATGGTTTAGCTCTTTTCAGAGGTATCCTCATAAGATGTATTGTAGATGTATCATGCTAACATTTATGAAGATGATAATTGCAGAATTTACAATATGTAAACCTTCAATTTGGAATTTGGGTGTTTAACCCATGAATATTCCGGCACTCTGTGTGTGTGTCTTAATATCTTCTTCCTAACCCTTCTGTATCTCATCATGCTTTGTTTTGGGGAAGGGTAATGTGACAGCATAGTGCATTTTCAAAATAAACGAGTTAAAATATATTTTACTTACAGTATTTCATTCATTTACCAGTAACCTAATGAGAGAATATTTTCCATTTGGCATATGAAGAAACAGAAATACAAAGGTGTGTGACTCTCTGAAATTCACCATTTGCAGGCAGGTACTGTGGAATTAGAGGTAGAAACCTACCCTGCACCTCTAGACCCAGGATTGCTTTTGCTTTACATTATGGATTCTCTACTAGCTAAAAATTAAATGCATCTGGATGTCAGTCTTTATCATATCAAGTAATATGCATCTTGAATCTTAACTCCAAAAGATATTTGTACTTAAGACTCCAAGGTTAGTGCTTGAGACTCATTAATTAGTAATATATGGATGACATATTTTCTATACTTCATCTGTTTCTTTGCCTTATGTGTATTTAAATGATAGGAAACCCACAGAGTGAAAAGAATAATGCTGAAAATCACATTCAATTACCATGAAATGGTAAACAGCTGCTGTGTTCAACTCTTGTTATAAGATTGTCAGACTTATAAAATTACAGTACATATGGTACAGTTTTGAAGAGTGAAGATGTTGAATCAGTGTTTAAAAGCTTGATACATATAGCTTTGGGGAAGTATATAACCATTTCTCTTTTAAGGAAATTGGCTATGTGTAATTTGAAAACTCCTACTTCTGTTTGGAATAGAGTGATTTCCAATTCCGAGGTCAAGCAAATTTTTCCTCGTATTAGGATGGTACTCACTGTGTAAGAGGGTTATGTTTAATCTCACACAATGCTAATTTATCTTCTCTATGGTCATGTTAGAAGAAAATGTGAAATAAATTACAGAGTCTCACTCCCTTACATGGATACTGACAGTGAAATAAACCAATTAGCCTCATGAGAATGTTTGTATATCTCCAAATTTGAATATTTCCAAAAATATTTTTATCAAATACATGTCTTTTCTTTATACTTTTTAATTTAAAATTAGTTAAGATCCCTTAGGGCAATCATCAAGTAATTTAGATGGAGTTCACTAGTTTATACTTAATAATTATGGGAAAGCCATGATGTAAATTCATGTGTATATAAGACACATAGAAAATTTAATTACCCTTTCTCTGTAACAGGAGTCGTCAAGAGAGATTTCTAGTTAAAGTGTTATTGCCCTGTGAAATGCTCATTTCCCATCTTTCCAACTCTCTCTAAGCCTTCATCTATTTCTGCACAAAGATGACTCCGTCTTGTACTGTATGTGACAATGAATTCTGCCCTCTCTGCCTGAAATTCTCCACTTCTCAATGTCTCCCTTGCTTTGTGGCTTTTCTTATCTTTGTTTTTAGTCTGGCAGTTCTGAATCCTGGAAGCACATTCAAATCAACCCAGGGAGGTTTGCACAAAACTTCCCGAGCTCACTCTAGACTGAGTAGCTAAGAATCTGAATTGAGAGCCACCTACCTGATAATCTTTTCTCCTAAAAAGAAATATCCTCCCTCCTGTCAAGTCCAAGTCTCACTACAGGGCAAGCTCACCTTCTCCAGCACTACGAGTGCTGAGTGACCTCTCTTTCTCATCTTCATCCTGTTTATTTTCCAATTTCCCTCATCCTACCAAGCAGCTCATTTCTTCCAGTGTTCAACACTTACTCCATGAATCCTCTTTAATGGAAGAGAGAATTGCTCTCCATGGAACATGTCCCTAGCCGCATAAGTCCCAGTCAGCTTTCTTATTCAGTTGAAATGACTTAAAGCAACCATACAGCCACAAGCCAAAGGAACCCAAAGAAACTTTAGCCAGGAATAAAAATTGGTCACGCCTTGCAGTGTGGCTAAATGGAAGGATAATCTCACTAGAAGCAACATGTTACAATTTCTCAGAATAAAAGCAAGTTCTTTTCTATAAAGCTCATGTGACCTGAAATTCATGGAGGCAGATACTTTTGGTTGATTGTTTTGTTTATTTGCTTTTTTCAAACTAGGGAGTAAAATCGTTACTTGCTGACCGTTGTTAATGCTGTCAGTGACATACACGTATGATGGATCTTATCGT
Organism: Fukomys damarensis; assembly: GCF_012274545.1. Lineage (NCBI taxonomy): Eukaryota > Metazoa > Chordata > Mammalia > Rodentia > Bathyergidae > Fukomys > Fukomys damarensis. The sequence continues at coordinate 11,874,792 of NW_022900913.1, forward strand.
CGTGTCTTTAGCAGAGTAGACAGACAGCATTAGAGATGCAAAAACACGGTTTTTCAACTGTTGCTCTTGTGTCTCCTCAAAGGAGTACCTTTGAAAAGCTATGGCTCCTAATTGCTGTTGCTTTCTGTACTCATCTCAGTTCTAAAGAAAACTGCTCATGGACCATGTTTTCTTAAAAAGTGCTTCATATCACTAAGATGAAACTTTACATGACTTAAAGTAATTTTAGAGCACTTTGACATCTTTTAGACGCAGTCAGTAAGTTCATGAGTATCCAGTAATTTTAGAGCATAGACAGCTGCATGGTCTTTCTCAAAAGTGCTTTAGCTTTCAATGTATAGCTTTTGCCCAAGAATCAACAGGGAAAAATCTCTTTGTCCCTTAGAAAGGCTCAATGTACATTTCCTTATTTCAAGACCAATTTAATTTTAAAATCAGAAGTACTTACTGTTGAAACATTTGTCTTTTAGTACAGATTTCTGAATTTCCCATTTATCACCCCTCTCTACCCAAATCTAATTGCCCCTGCTTCATTCCAGATGTCCTACTTGTATTTGTCAAAGATAAATTTGAACACTAATTGCCACATCATGTGGGTATTGAATAAACTAACTGATTTCCCAGTGGCCAGTGCTCTTTGAGTCATGAAGGGGCAGGGGAGTGCAATTCTACAAAGGGAAGAAGGAGAAGGTCAGTACCAGCTGACAGTTTCTACTGCTGTGTGAAGAAATCTCTGTTGAAAATAAAGGACTGGAGTTTCCTTGTGACCCAGCCATCCCTCTGCTGGATATCTTTCCAGAAAAATTAAAAGAATCATATCACAGTGATACATGCACACCTCTGTTTATAGCAGCACAGTCTGTAATAGCTAAAACTTGGAAACAGCCCATTTGCCCATCAGTTGGAGACTGGATAAAGAAGATGTGGTTTTTCTATAAAACGGAATACTACTCAGTCATAAATAATGAGAAATTAGATTCATTCATAGGAAAATGGGTACATATTGAGGATATACTCCTAAGTGAAATAAGTAAGTCACACACATGTAAATACCGAATTATTTCTCTGGTGTGAAAAACTGCAATAGTGCATAAAGTTGGAAACCGGATAAAGAACATGTAGTTTTTCTGTAAAATGGAATACTGCTCAGCCATAAAGAATGAGAAATTAGATTCATTAATAGGAAAATGGATACATATTGAGGACATACTCCTAAATGAAATAAATGTCACACATGTATAAATACCAAGTAGTTTCTCTGGTGTGAAAAACTATAATAGTACATAAGATCCTAATGAGATAATGGACAATGTGAAATAGGAAGAAAGGGGCTAAAGATGTAGGGAAAGTGGGAAGGGTAGGGGAAAGGTAATAAAGGAAAAGAAAAAGTATGACAAAATGAAAAAATGGAAATAAAGTGTTTGTAAATGGGGAGGGAAAGAGAGGGTGAAGGGAGGGCAGGGACAAGGGGAAAAAACGAGAACCAAGACCAGTCATATAAAGGTACAAGATCCCAGTAATGAATGTAACTGTACTGTATACCTAAAATGTACCAATAAACTCAATGAGAATAAATAAATAAATAAATAAATAAAGGAAGGGAATTTTAATCAAAAAAAAAAAAAGAAAGAAAGCAGATAATGTTGAGTTTCACTAAATAAACAGCAAGGTTACACTCTGCTCTGAAGCCCGATCTGTGTTAATAGTATGAACCTCAGGTAGCTATCAGGTGAAAAAAAAGATGATAGATAGATAGATACTCATTACCATTGCAAGTTATTTAGATTCCACTATTTTAGAATCAACCTAGTTTGAATTGGAAAGCCCAAAGATTACTAATTTTGTTTTCTGGGGGAAAATGTAAATTTGTTTGCTTACTAAACCATTTGAAAGATTGTTATGAATTAGGAATGGGTGTAAGGTTGTTATGAATTAGGAATGGGTTTTTGAGGCTTAACACAGTCATATTATTCAGTTCACAGTCATATAAACATAAAGTCAGTGAGCCCTATGTCTTTATCCGAGCAAGTACATAAGGATTCTAGGAATTGTGGGTGGAATTATTCTATAAAAAATTAAAATGATTTTTCTACTTAGATTTTTTTCCCACAGCATTTTGTCCTTTAATTAAAATAAGTTAATCTGGTTTTAATATTCTGAAGAATTTAGTGTAGAAATGAATGGCCTGGGATTTATTATACAAAGCAATAATTCAGAGTAATCATTCAGTCACATATTTGGCTTTGCCTCTGCCACGCCACACAAGAAAGTCAGAAAAATTCTGTTCGTTTTTTCCTGTGTGGAAGTTCTTTTTTGCTGTAAGGAAGAGCAGCACTATGGTTCTATTTATTCTAAAACTATGCTGTGTTTCTTCTCCTGACTGTTGCTTATGTTTCTCATGAAGTCTGTTTTACACTTCTTGGCCAGGACCTCTCTCTGAGACGAGCTGCATATGCACTTGTATGACAATTCCCAAGACCCTCTTTTACTGTGTCTCTCTCTGGTGTCATGGTCCAGTTCAAGTAAGAAGACATAGGGGTCCAGAAAGGCTTTGCTCAGCAGCAATGAAGATGATCCTTTACCTGTTATACTTGAATATATTAAGAGACATTCTGCAGCTCTCATAAAAAATGAATGCTTGATACATAGGAAAATAATCAGAAAATTGAAGCAATTAATAACTATAGAAAAATTTAAAAGTTGTTCAAAGCATAAGATGTGGTCATAATAAACAGCAATCTCATTCATTAATAGAATTTATATGTCATTGTCTATTGGCTTAATCCAAAAAAACATAATATATGCACATTGAGAAGATGGGCAAAGGAGAGATTTAGGCTGTGTGTATGTAATGTTGAGAAACAGAGAGATGCTTTGTGAGCACTGGTAGATCTCCTGAGGTAAACCACAGGAGACTTGGTAAAAACAGTTTCCAACTGACTGTCTCTGAGGAGAAAGCATTGGGTCTTTAGAAACAGAAATGTGTAGCTTTGATTTTAAAAATTTTAAAAATAAATGAAAAGCTGGCAAACAGAGCCTTGTGCTGTAGACGTGTCTCAAGAAGCACGCATGGCTGTCATGGAGACCACAGAAATGAGGCAGACAATGAAAACAGCTGAGAAGTTGAGGGAAGCTCTTTCCTGTAAGTGGAAAGACAGGAGGTGGTTTCCTGAGGATGGGACTGGTGATTTGAAATGCAGATATTTATGATGTAGGATAAAGAAGGAAAACACAAAGGAGGAGTTCTTGGAAAGGTACGGATAAAATTCTCAGTGTAAGTCAAAGCATTTCCTTGTAAAAGCTTAGGGAATGTTTTCTCCATTCGAAGAGCACATTTGGGCTTAAAGAGGTAATGAGGGGATAGAGATGTGTCAGGAGAAAGGTTGCATAAAATTAAAGCATGAATGTAGGAAGGAAATATGGTGGGGCTGCCAGGCAACACTGAGACTTTATTTGACACTTGGATTAATAAATTTAAAGTCAAACCACACAGCTGTATGGTTTTCTTCTGCAGCATGAATCATCCAGTGTGCAGGCAGAGAAAGGCTGGAAAGTTGGAGCAGTGAGATTTGAGGTTTTGACAGGTAGAGCCTCAGAAATGGAGAGAAGCAACAAATTTGAAGGTTTTTGCATGAGACTGACTGTGGTGGTCAACACAGAATTCAGACTGAGTGAAAAGGAAATGAAAATAGAAGGTGGTTGATGCCTAGTGAGGAAGTGGTGTGGTTAGTACTTAGCAGTGTGAGGAAAGATGAGGAATTGGAATCATGGAATCATCATGATTTCAACAAGTGAACTGGAAGGGGTGGACATAGTAGAGATGGGTTCCTGGGTGTCACATGGCGAGTAGAAAGCTGAGGAAGAAGAGAAGGAAAGGCCACTGGAGGTGAAGGTGAAACACTAACAGGTCAGACACTGGGCGCTGTAATATCCAAAAGTGATTTTGGTAGGTCATCCACGAATGACATGACCAGCAAGACATTACGGAGGGAAGATTGTGGTTTAACTGGTTTGTTAGCATCTCAAAGGCCCAGAGCACTGAGATAACAAGGAGTATAAGGGTCAGAAAGATCAAAGAGACCAAGCGGGGTATCTACACCAACTCCGGATGCTGAGGTTCAGAAGATAATGGAAAAACATTATGCAGCAGAGTAGGCTGCAGAGCAAGGAGTACACTAAGAGGATAGGTCTCAGTTAAAGCATAGAGTGAAGGGACATTCAGAGAAACAGTTGAGGAGGTAAGGATGTGCCCTTGTTTGTTGAGGGTACCAGGCAGCATAATAAGAAGGCTTAGCAGGGAAAGGAAGAGGTAAGTTTGGTTCATGAAACAGGAGGTATGAATATGGAAAGGGGAACGAACAGTGGACAAAGGCACTAATAAGCAGAGCTTGTAAAAGGGGCAGGAATGATTGCATTCATGTGAAGGGCAGGTCCTAGTTAACAAGCCATCTTTGTTAACTTTAGCTAACATTTGACCCATGAGAGCAGCTGCTCAAGAGTCATATGTCCTCAGTTATAGTGTCATCTTGCCATTAGAGATGTCACAATATCATCCATCCTTGAGACCTCAATTGTGACTGTTAGCACAGGGAGTTCTGTTTCCATACACCAGTCAAAGTCTCATCAGGCAGGTCACACTTGGCCTTGGGCTGGCTCACAATTGAATTAACAGCTGACTTATAAGCCAGTTCAATAACATTTTATAGCCTGCCCAGCGTGGTTTCAAGCTGGTCTCCTGCAATGGTGATTACAGAATTCACAGGAAATTTGAACTCTTTGCAATGGCCCAGGTAAGCAGAGATGCAAAGCGTGGTGAATTAATTCTGAGTGTCCTATCAGCAGGTGAGCATTCATTTCTAGCACAGTTACCCAAATTACCTTGGTCATTTGGCAATGAGAATTCCCTTTTTGGTCTGCATTGTTACAGGGTGGTCACACTCTCCAGCCTCCCTCAGAGTCATTGTCTCTGCTTTGGTAAAGGTTTCCTCAAAACCACCAGCTGGTGATGGTGGGTGGACACAAGAGGGTGAGCAGAGGATGGGAATCATGGCCTTATCACTACCTCGCTGGCAACAGAGGCAAGTCAGAGAGCTCCTCTGACTCTCAGAATCAACATTAGAGAGGAAAAGTAGATATCTCTGGCCCTTGTCAGGCTGGAACTTTTGTTATTATACATATATGATGGTATATCTGAGGCATTTTTAAATAAATTTTGAGCCTGTTCTATCAGTGAAGTTGTTCAAGAATACTGAACTTATAAAGAAGTACCCTTGCGGGGCCTTCATTTATATGTATGTAATTAAGACAGTCTGTAAGAATATACATATTTTGTGTGTGTGTGTGTATGTGTGTGTGTTTTTAGTCTTGCACTGCATAACAACATTTAAGTCAATGAAAGACTGTATATAATGGTGGTACCATAATATTATAAGTCTAGTTAGGTCATATCCATCTTGGCTTGTATAAATACATTCTATAATGTTTGCATAGTTAGAAAATTGCATAACAATGCATTTCATAGGATGTGTGTTTATCATTGCTATTATTTTTAAATACTCTTTTTGTTCCCCCATTTGTCTGAGGGTAGATGTACTTCTTTCTGTAAGTCAAGTGTATTAGAGTCTTGGGCATGAGGAGCCAACCCTCTGTCTCCCTAGCATAAGATTCCATGCAATGATCAGCATTTCAGAAAAACAGCTTATGATTATAGGGTAAAAAAGAACCACTTATTTGCCTTCACCACTGCCCACCAGCACATGTTTCCAGGCGTTTTGGTGCTCTGCATTGCTCTGCCCAGACAGCTGTGAAAACAACATGGGATGAGACAGGGAAACTATGAGCCACCTCCTGCAGCAGGTCTTCAGAGGAGGTGTTCTCTCGTGGGTTTCAGGGGCACTGGAAAAATCCCACCATGGTGCACATTACATGTGCACACCCCCACACACATATATTCCACTGTGGGCGTCTCAGGGTATGGGATGGGTTTCCAACACCAACTGCCTTATCTTTTCATCCAATTGGTTATAATTCAGACACTGTCTTGAAAGTGCTTCATACACAGATGAAGAGAAGCTGTGGAAGAGTGGTGCCTTCATCCTGTCTGTGCTTCTGATGAGTCAGTCACTGCTCTTCCACTCCCAATCGAAGGAAAGAAATGAGCCCCATACATGGCCGGTTGAACCCTCCTAATATTAAGTCACATGATGGATGGAAGAAGATGAAAAGCAATGTGGATTACCACGTTGGGAATGGAGATGAACTAGCAGCTGGTTGTATTACCATATCAGAGAGCTTACTGTCCCAGTGATAATTCTTGGGCAGAGTAGTTTGGGACATTTTTAATCAAATTCTTTTAAGCCACATCACAATTCTGCATTTGGTACGTATTTTGGCCTGTTGTCTGCTCTGACTTTGCAACTTCCAGCTTTGCCTGGAGGAGCATGTGGATCTGGGTGGCATCTGTAAAGCAGTGACACTTCTTAATTTTCATGATAAACAGAACTGCTTTATAACGACAATATTCAATATTGGAGTGACTCCATTTATCTGACTAATTGGGCTAGCCTGTCATCGTGAAGTTGAGTACTTGAGCAGAAAAGAGGAACACACAAAAATAGCTTCTGCTGGTGACCTAATTTTCTAAAACTCATTTTCTCCCAGCACAAGAGCTACTACAACGGACCCTCAAATTATGACTGGCCTGACATACGAACAACTTGAGTTAATTAGGTTAATGGAAGAGTCATCTGCCTCTTGTTATCTATAGTGTGTACCCAGGTAAACATCCAGATCTTAGCGGTATTGACTTACAACCAACTTGAGTTGCAAACAGATCTCAGGAACTGATCAAGTTTGTAATTTAAGGGTCTGTTGCATTTAGTCCTCACAAGTTTCACACTTGGGTTATCTCCACAGGTGAATATTTATTGATCATTGCAATAGTGCAAAATTAAAAGTAGTTAGCATTTGTGTTAATCAACTTTGTGTCACTCTAAGGAAATGTGTGATAATCCATTTAATCAAGAGAAAACATTCATCTTGAGTTGGTTTTGAAGGGTCCAGTTCATGATTGTCTGGCTCCACTGCTGTGGGCCTGTGTACACAATAGTACGATTGTGTGGCAGAGCAAAAGTGTTTACCTCCAGTCCCAAAGAGCAAAGGAGAGAAGAGGAAGAGCCTGGTGTCCCACAGTTGCCTCCAGAGTCCCGCCTCAGTGACCTCCCACGAGGTCCCTCCTCTCCTCTCAACCCTTCTCCACCCAGTTGCGTCACCTCCGAGAACATACACCTTTGGAGGAGAGGCAACATTCAGATTGTGCCTTCCCAAATTGGGAAGGGGGAGGTTGATTCCTCACTTACCCCTTCCTTCCTTCTTTTCTCTCTGGATTAAAATAGAAAGCGCAATAGAAGTTTTGAAGATTATGCAACTAATTAATAGAACTGACGTTTTAAGTAGTTTATCATTGCCTGTGTTTCACTTATGAAGCTTTCCATTACCATGATTATTTGTTATGTTTTCTAATTTGTAATTTTTATCAGTATATGTTTGCAGTGCATAATAATCACATTCATCTTGGGGAATTGGATTTCTTGGGTTAAATTATGTTTTATAAATGTCATGACAGCATGTGAGACTTCACCAATCCTTGATATTCTTACAGTGCCAACTGTCTTTAGAATGTATAGTAAAATTAGTCATCAGGATGTCATCATTGGGCTGGGGATTAGCTCAGTGGTTCCACCACCTGCCTCACAAGTGCAAGGTCCAAAGTTTGATCGGTACCAAAAAAAAAAAAAAAAGAAAAGAAAAGAAATGTCATTGTACACAGGATGGGATTTGTGGTAATTTGCAGATTCTCAAACCTATGCCCAAATATTTTATTTGATTTCAATTAATGAAACAATTAATTACAGAGTAATAATGCACAAACATTTACAGGTACAGGTAGATGTATAATGAACAGAATTTTTCATGTTTTAACCACCAGAACCTGTGACTATGACAGTACTCAGAAAGCTGTCTTTTTGGAAGTAATTAAATTACAGTACCCTAAGTGGGGTCAGCCTGGATTGTTCAGGTGGACCCTAAAATCCATGGACATGTGTCTGTAGGAGACACATACAGAGAGAAACACAGAGGAGGAGGCATGTGGAAACAGGCATAGATGGGAGCAGTGCAGCCACAACCCTACAAACACCAGGGATCACCAGGAGCTAGAAGAGGCCAGGAAGGATTCTCCTCTAGGACCTTCCAAGGAGTGCTGCTCTGTGGCCATCTTGATTTCAGACTTTGGCCTTCTGAAACTGTAGGAGAGTAAATTGGCTTCTTTTTTTAAAGTACCAAGTTTGATGTGATTTATTATGGCAACCTAGACAACTAATAAGCAAAAAATCAGTCCCAATGAAAGAAATTATCATATATAATATGTAAGAATGTATACAATGCTAACGCTAAAGGTACTAAAATATGAGGGTGATGGTAAATTAATTTCAAATGAAGCTACCTAGTTAAAGGTCTTTTCCGGGAGGTAGATTTCATATGGGCCTTAAGGGAAGAGGAAATGAGGCTTTTTAGAGAGGGGACAGGAGGGAGTTTTAGGGACATAAGCAAAGTTGAGACAGAGGTATTCTGGCACATGAACTGTCTGAGTCAGTGCGGTGCTGGGGAAGGAGATGATATTATCAAACACACAAGACATGGGCAGTTTAGCTGTGTGCAGAAATTCAGGAAGACTGAATTTGGTCAAATCAAGAGACATTGTCATTTGGCTTCCATTATAGAGAAACCTGCTCTTCCCGTCCTCTAACATCTAAAATAAAATTTGCTTGAAGAAATAGATTCCTGAAGAACCACAAGGACGAAAATAAATTAAACTTAGCCAGCCACGATACACTTTCAGCAGTATTCTGAGAGCTCTGTAATGCCTTGGACATGCACTTATTACAGCATGGAACAAACAGTAATTTCTATTATACAACTGTCTCCTTCATTCACAGTGGCCTACGTGAGGGGGAAATGCATTCTGTCTTAGTTTTCTGGGGCTGCCACAGTCGATTACTACAACCGGAGCCATTTGCAATAACAGAGATGTGCTTCTCACAGTTCTGGAGGCTGGAAGCCTGAAATCAAAACTTCAGCAAGGCCATGCTCTTCCCAAAGGCTCAGAAATTATACTTCTTGCCCTTTTCTAGCTTCTGTTGGCTCCCAGAAATCCTTGGTGTTCCTTGGCTCACAGACCTGATCCATTCACTGCCTCTGTCTTCTGGCAGTTCCCTTTTCCATGTGCCTCTCCTTTCTGGTTTTTATAAGGACATTAGTTCCTAGATGGGCACCCCTACCTATTCTAATACGATGAGCTCCTGACTGCTTAATGTCACAACCTTGTGTCCTGATGTGGCTTCCGCTGACAAGTGTTCTTTTCCCGGTGCTTTCCCACCATGAGGGCCTCTGCAGAGCCCGGGATAATATACTTCTTTGGCTCCCAGCCTCGCCTCTCCAGTTTGAAGCCAGCTTCCTGGCTCTGCTCCGTGGCTTGTGGCCAAGTCTGGATGGATTGAGTAGGAGGCGGGAAGACAAGGGACACTGTGGGGAGACCAGCAGACAAGGCTTGAATCCCTGCACTGTTTTGATATCTTACTTCTTGGAAAAAACCTTCTGAACTGTGACATTCAGACACAGTGCAGTGCCATGTATGGGGAAAACAGTGAGCCGGGACTTAGGACCTGAAAGTTGCTCTGATGCTGCATGGCCCCATGGTCCCCCACCTGACTCTGCTTATTCCTGTAACTTTTATCAAAGCTCCAGCTTGCTTGCGCACTGACAAAATTCCAGTTCTCCTCAAATTTGTATAACTAGAGTTTTTTAAATTCTAAGATCTGATTTTATTTTATTTTTTCTCTTTTTATTGAGTTTATTGGAACAATCTAGGTATACAATACAGTTACATTCATCACTGGGATCCTGTACCTTCACATGACAGATCTTGGTTCTCATTTTTTCCCCTTGTCCCTGCCCTGCCTTCACCCCCTCCGCCTCTCCCCATTTACAAACACTTTATTTCCATTTTTTCATTTTCTCAGATTTTTTTCTTTTCCCTTATTCCCTTTCCCCTACCCTTCTGACTTTCCCTACACCTTTAGCCCTTTTCTTCCTATTTTACACTGTTAATTATCCCATTACGATCTTGTGAACTATAATACTTTTTCACACCAGAGAAACTTTTCGGTTTTTACACGTGTGACTTATTTATTTCACTTATGAGTATATCCTCAGTATGTATCCATTTTCCTATGAATGACTCTAATTTCTCATTCTTTATGGCTGAGTAGTATTCCATTTTATAGAAAAACCACATCTTCTTTATCCAGTTCCAACTGATGGGCAAATGGGCTGTTTCCATGTTTTAGCGATTACAAACTGTGCCACTATAAACATAGGTGTGCATATATCACTATAATATGATTATTTTAATTCTTTTGGAAAGATACCCAGAAGAGGGATTGCTGGGTCAAATGGAACCTCCAGTCCCAGCTCTTTGAGGTATCTCCATATTAACTTCCATAGTGGTTGCACCAGTCTGCACTTCCACCAACAATAGAGAAGGGTTCCTTTCTCCCCACAACCCCACCAACATTTGTCATTGTTTGATTTCTTGATAGCAGCCATTCTTTGTGGGGTGAGGTGGAATCTCAGTGTTGTTTTCATCTGCATCTCTCGAATGACCAGTGATGTGGAACATTTTTTCATATATTTGCTTGCTGCTTTTACTTCTTTGTCTGAGAAATGTCTGTTCATTTTGGATGCCCATTTTTGTTTTGTGTCTTTATATTTGGGGGGGCTGATTGTTTTGGGTTCTTTATATGTCTAGATAATAGTCCTTTGTCTGAGGAGCAGCTGGTAAAAAATTTTTCCAGCATTGTAGGTTGTCTCTTAGTTCTGTTGATGGTTTCTTTTGCCGTGCAGAAGCTTTTTAAAAAGATGACATCCCAGTTGTTGATTCTTTCTGCTAGTTCCCACGCTACTGAGGATTTGTTCATAAAATCTGCCAATGTCTTCTAGAGTTCTGCCTAATTTATCTTCTAGCAAGTTTAGTGTTTCTGTTTTAATATTTACATCTTTAATACATTTTTATTTTAATTTAGTGCATGGTCAGAGATAAGAATCTAGTTTTAAGCTTTGGCAGGTTGAGATCCAGTTTTTCCAACAGCATTTATTAAAGAGGCTATCTTTCCTCCAGTGGGGATGGTCAGCTCCTTTGTCAAAGATGAGGTAGCTGAGTACGTCTGGAGTTGTTTTTGCATCTTCCAGTCTGTTCCACTGATCCTCAGGTCTGTTTCTTTGCCCATACCATGCTGTTTTTATCACAGTGGCTTTGTAGTATAGTTTCAAATTGGAAATTGTTATACCCGCTGCCATGTGTCTGTTGCCTAGGATGGCTTTTGCTATTCTAGGTCTCTTATGGTTCCAAATGAATTTTTGGAATCTTTTTTCTAGTTCTGTGAAATATAGTGTTGGAATTTCAATTGGCATTGCATTGAATCTGTATAGCAGTTTTGGTAGTATGGCCATTTTCACTATGTTGATTCTTCCTACCCAGGAGCAGGGGATATCTTTCCATTTTCTTATATCCTCTTCTATCTCTTTTTTCAGAGTGCTGTAGTTTTCAGTGTAGAGGTCTTTTGCTTCTTTTATTAGATTGATTCCTAGATACTTCATTTTTTTGGATGCTATTGTGAAAGGAATTGTTTCCCTAATTTCTCTCTCAGTGAGTCTGTTATTTGTGTACAGGAAGGCTATTGATTTTTGGGTGTTCACCATGTATCCACCTACTCTACTGAATCTGTCAATTAAGTCTAGAAGTGTTTTGGTGGAGTTTTTGGGGTCTTCAATGTAGAGTATCATATCGTCAGCAAATAATGACAGTTTAACTTCTTCTTTTCCTATCTTTATTGCTTTAATTTCCTTCTCTTGTCTATTTTCTATGGCTAATATTTCCAGAACTATATTGAAGAGGAGTGGTGATAGTGGTCATACTTATCTTGTTCCTGATTTTAACATGAAGGTTTTCTGTTTTTGGCCATTTAATATGATGTTGGCTGTTGGTTTTTCATAGCCTTTATTAAGTTGAGATATAGACCATCTATTCCAATTTTTTGTAGGGTTTTTATCATGAATGGGTGTTGAATTTTGTCAATGCTTTTTCTGCATCTATCGAGAGGATCATATGGTTTTTGTCCTTGACTTTGTTAATATAGTGTATTACATTTGTTGATTTACATATGTTGAACCATCCTTGCATCCCTGGAATAAATCCGACTTCGTCAGGATGTATGATCTTTTTTTTTTTTTTGTCCCAGGGATTGAACTCGGGTCCTTACACTTGCAAGGCAGGCCACCGAACTGCTGAGCTAAATTCCTGGCCCCTGTATGATCTTCTTGTTGATCCTCTGTATTCTGTTTGCTAGTATCTTATTAAGGATTTTTGCATCTATATTCATTAAGGAGATTGGCCTGTACTTCTCTTTTTTAGTTGCATCTTTCCCTAGTTTGGGAATCAAAGTGATACTTGCTTCCAGGAATGAATTTGAAAGTATAGCTTCCCTTTCACTTTCACTGAAAAGTTTGAAGAGCAAAGGTAGTAGTTCTTTTCTAAATGTCTTGTAAAATTCAGCAGTGAATCCGTCGGGACCTGGGCTTTTCTTTGTTGGTAAGTTCTTAATTACATTTTCAATTTCACTGATTGTAATTGGGGTGTTTAAAATGTTTTTATCTTCTTTGTTCAACTTTGATAATTCATAAGTATCTAGAAATCTGTCCATTTCTTCTGTGTTTTCCATTTTATTAGAGTACAGGTTCTCAAAGTAGGCATTAATAATACTCTGGATTTTTGTGGGATCTGTTGTGACTTCGCCTTTTTCATTCCTGATTGCATGGATCTGAGACTTTTCTTTCTTTTTTTATGTGGTTTGCTAAGGGTTTATCAATTTTATTTATTCTTTCAAAAAACCAACTCTTCTGTTCATTTATTTTTTGTATTGTTTTCTTAGTTTCCATTGCATTGATTTTTGCTCTAATCTTTATAATTTCCTCTCTTGTTCGAGCTTTGGATTTTTCTTACTCTTATTTTTCTAGGAGTCTAAGATTCATTGTTAGGTTGCTTATTTGAGCTTGCTCTGTTTTCCTAATATAGGCATTCAGTGCTATGAATTTTCCACGTAGAACTGCTTTCATTGTGTCCCACAGATTCCTGTATGTTGTATTGGAATTTTCATTTATTTGTAAAAACTGTCTAATTTCTTCTTTAATTTCCTGTGTGATCCATTGATTGTTCAGGAGAGTGTTGTTCAATTTCCATGTGTTTGTGAAGTTCTTACGGTTTCTTATGCTATTGATCTCCACCTTTATTGCAGTGTGATCTGATAATATACAGGGAATAACTTCAATTCTTTTGCATTTATTCAAACCTGTTCTGTGAGCTAGTATGTGATCTATCTTGGAGAATGACCCATGTGTGCTGAAAAGAATGTATATTCTGATTTTGTGGGTTGGAACACTCTATAGACGTCTAATAAGTCCATGCGTTCAAAAGCTTGGTTCAGTTCTAGCATTTCAATGTTGATTTTTTGCCTAGATGATCTGTCTTTTTGTAATAGTGGGTTATTTAGATCCCCTACTACAATTGTATTAGTGCTTATTTGGTTTGTCATGTTATTTAATATTTGTTTTATATAGTTGGGGGCATTTATATTTGGTGCATATATGCTTATGATTGTCATCTCTTCTTCTTGAATTGCTCCCTTTACAAGGATGTAGTGGCCTTCTTTGTCTCTCTTAAAGAGTTTTGGTTTGAAATTTACTTTGTCTGTGAATAAGATTGCCACCCCTGCTTTTCTCTGGGCTCCTGTCGCATGGAGAATTGTTTTCCACCCTAGCACTTTCAGTCTATGGGATTCTTTTTGCACTAGGTGTGTTTCTTGTGTGCAACATATTGTTGGCTTTTGCTTCTTAATCCATTCTGCCAATCCATTTCTCTTAATTTGTAAATTGAGGCTGTTGACATTGATGGTTATAACTGATATTTATTAACTTATTATTGTCATGTTATTGTCCTTTTGTTGACTCTTTTTAATTTTTTTCCCTCTCCTTTTAGTTTCTTGCCTTGCCTATTTGATTTGCTCTGTTGGGCCTCATGGTGTTGTGATCTTCATTGTCTTTTTCTAGGATATTGTTTAAAATTCCTTGTAATGCTGGTTTAGTGTTTATGAAGTTTCTCAAGTGTTCTTTGTCATGCAAGTATCTTATTTCTCCATCCATTTTGAAAGAGAGTTTTACAGGATATATCAGTTTTGGTTGGAGGTTGGTTTCTTTTAGGACTTGAAATACCTCATTCCAGGCTCTCCTTGAACTGAGAGTTTGTGTTGAAAAGTCTGCTGTGATTCTGATGGGCTTTCCTTTACACGTGATTTGTTTCTTTTCTCTTACTGCTTGTAATATTTTGTTCTTCTGTTGGATTTCTGGGATCTTGATTATTATATATGTCTAGGTGTAGATTTTTTTTTATAGTGGCTAGTTGGAGTCCTATATGCCTCACTTATCTGTATGTCAAATTCTTCCCATCTGTTTAGAAAGTTTTTTGTCATTAACTCTGTGAACAGCTTTTTTAAGTCATTTGCATTTTCTCCTGCTACTTCATGGATTCCTATCAGTCTTACGTTTTTCTTCTTTGCATCATCTAGGAGTTGTTGTATTGATTTCTCATGATCCCTTACTGTTTTTCAGAGACCTCTCTTTTCAGGATCACTGTCTGCGATCCTATCTTCTATATCTGAGATTCTATCTTTGCAATCTTTTTTTCTGTTGCGTACACTTTCAATAGAGTTTTTAATCCCCTGGATATCTGTTTGAATCTGTTTAATGAATTCCCTTTCTTTCCTATGTTGGGCATTCATTTTTTCCATTAATTTCCTATGCTGGGCTTTCATGGTTTCTATTATGTTCCTGAGCTCATCTTTTTTTTTTTTTTTTTTTTTTTTTTTTTTTTTTTTTTTTTTTTTTTTTTTTTTTTTT
>NW_022900913.1:11890124-11933328 GCF_012274545.1 Fukomys damarensis
TGCATTTGGTGGACTGGAAGTCTGTCTTTGTGGCTTGTTTAAGTGTTTTCTCATCTTTATTTTTGCTGTTGGGTTGCCCTTGATTCAATCCCTGGGTCATTAAATCTTCATGATATCATTGTGTTCCAGTCTTTGATTCTCTAATGATTCATAGACATTCTCACTTTTATAATAGAGGAAACAACTCATCAAATCAATCTCTATCCTTTATCCCAATCAATACAATCAGGAACACAATAGGATCAATCACCACCCTTTATAGCCAGCCATGCTTCTGTAGAGTGCTTCCAAGGAGTGGCACAATCAGGGGATCTGAGAGCAGCGGGGGGCAGGTGCTCAGTGGCCCCTGCACAGCTACCCTCCTGGCGCTGGATCAGGAGCAGTGGTGCCCTCAGGAAAAGGCATGGCTATGCAGACCTGTAGATCTGGCCCGGCTGGTGGAGGGAGATCTGAAGTCCAAGCCAGCCACTTTCTAAGATCTGATTTTAAAATTTAGCTCACTGCATTTCATGTTGTTTAAGTCTGTCTATATTTAAAATAAGTTGATATCCTTTGAGTCTAGCTAAGAAGGATGTTATTTATTCTGAGCATAGAAACTGGATTCTGACTACCTAGATCTTGGAGATGCTTTTTCTACTTCAGATGCCTGATTTTGTTAAACTTATTTAGTCTTTTTCTTTGCCTCAGTTTCTTAACTGTAAAATTAGAGATTTTAATTGTCATAAACTTTAAATGAAGCAATCTATGTAAAGAGCTTTGTATAGTGCTTGGTACATTCTTAACGCTAAGCAAATGTTAACTGCTATTCCTAACTAATCATTAAAGTCATCCACTCTAGCGTATTGCTTAGCAGATCCTTCTGCAGAGAAGCCTTAGTTAGCCCCGTGAGTGGCCAAGTTATTAGATGCTAAAAAAATCTTCCTGTGGCAGATATTCTCCTTCCCTTTCCCTTACCATCGTCAGATTATGACATGCTTTGAAATACAAGCTCAACAATAGGAAAAAGGTAAATCTTCCAATAGGAAGGTGATCTGGAGATGGAGGGAGAGCAAAGAAGGGGAAATAAAAAGGACTGCATTATGTACATGAATTTATTACACTCTCCACAACGAATGTGATCATTGTGTACTGAAAACATGTATTAATAGAAAAAGTACATCTTGCTTTTAAAATCTCACAAATACATCCCCGTAAAGAAATAGTGCAGTGGGTGAGAACCACCCAGGCACCTGATGATTTAGAAAAGACTTTCACCTTTTGTTTGTCGATCCCAAGAGGAATGGCAAGCATTAGACAAGGCTCCAAGAGATGAAAGTCAGGAGATGGAGGCAGAGAGGTCAGACACTGTATTTTCTGGACCATGGTTCATGGGCCCAGGAGGCTAATTAGCTTCCTATGAGAATGCTTCTGTAAAGATACTGGTTTGGAAGATTAGGTTAATTGAAATTAGTTAGGCTCCAGGCTTCACAAAGTCCTCTTATCATGTGAAGTCTATGAGTACCCAGTGCCCTCCCCTGCGTGTGGAGAGTTTGGTAGGAGGAGAGAGAACAGTTGTGTGGCAAGTTTCACCTTTCTGGACCCCTTCCTATTCTGCAGCTAATGTGTGTGTGGAGATAATGCAAGCATCTATGCCTCATTTCCCTCAATTCTAAAATGGCATAATTCTTGCTTTGCAAGATTACCAATGGATTAAAGATAACTTATGTTTAATTACTGAGCATGCTGTGAAGCTCTTGGAAAATGTTCAATACATGGTAGTTAGACTTAGAATTACAAACTGTAATCAAGGTCTGAAATAATCTAACAAGTTCAGTTTTGTAGTTCTTTGCATCAGGTTTTCTGCAAGAATTTGGTTGGATAACAAATGAAAATCAGTTTATGCCCAATATAAGGTGAATACCTAACCATGCATCTAAATAGCAAATATAACATATGTTACTAAAGCATAATTCATGCCTCAGATGCCACCTAGGGCCCAGAAATGATGTGTCCACACAGAACATTTAATAGGGTAACCTGGAAGAGTTTATTAGAGAGAATTGCACAAAGTTGAGGGCAATTTAGAGGGAGCCTTCAGAGGGGAAGGACACAGGGTCACTCCTAGGCCTGGCAGGGAGCCAATGCCTCAGAGTGCTTACAAAAGGAATTGCAGGAGAAACCTCGATATAGAGTTGGTGAACCAGGGCGGGTGCTGGGTGGTAAAAACCACACCCTCTCCCTTCTTCTCATCTGCTTCTTCTGGGCTACCCATTGCTCAATTCCAGCTCAAAACCAGAGAGCAAAGGAACCTCACTTAGAGGATGTTACCCTTCTACCTGGTTCCTGGGCATGGGACCGGGTATAGACATTTGTACAGTGGATAGGATGGATGAAAAGCAGGACACAACCTTAGGGTGCCCCATGAAAAAATACAGTTAGCACCCACTTCACCCCTAGGCAAGTTTGCTTAGTCCTTAAGGAGTGATTTTGTCATCTGGAGTTTTACTAATCGCTAATGATTATGAAACTATAATAATAAGTCACAAGGACTAATATAGATAGATAGATAGATAGATAGATAGATAGGTAGATAGATAGATAGAGGCAGGAAACATGGCATAGAAATGAAGTCATAATGCACACTCTGCCTGAGCTGTCAAGCGTCATGTTGATGCAGACTATCCTTGAACGCATCATTAAATGATGTCATAAAGAATTTTCCTAGGTTCTTGAGCGGAAGCAGTAAGAAAGGCATTTCACTTTCCTTTTCAATTGATTCAGCAAGTACT
The DNA here is from genome assembly GCF_012274545.1 of Fukomys damarensis. Taxonomy (NCBI): domain Eukaryota; kingdom Metazoa; phylum Chordata; class Mammalia; order Rodentia; family Bathyergidae; genus Fukomys; species Fukomys damarensis. The sequence continues at coordinate 11,892,893 of NW_022900913.1, forward strand.
GATCACAAGTCAAGTTAGTAGGGGGCTAGTGCTGGTGACAGGCCAGCAAGGAGTATTCATCTTCATTCTTGCTCATCCTTTTGAAAAGCAACACGGCCTATTCCTGTCCATGGTGTGTTCTGGGAGACTCTTGAAAGTCTGCAAGTCAAACAACAGGCTTTGAGTTATATCACACGATGTGTGAGGAAGGGGAACTTTCTTTCTCAAAGACCCAAATAGCTTTAAGAAATCCCTCATGATACTGCTGCTGTATTTCCCCTTCTGAATGGTAGACAGACTTTGCCAAGGCTTAGCTCAAACCTGGATGGACGACCTCTGGCTTTCTCCACCCATCTGGGAAGTTAACCCAGGATCTGGAAAGTTGCTTTCCCTAGGGTCTGCAGCATAAGGACACAGGAACCTGGGCTCCAGGGTCCCTCAGGGTGTGTCCCTGATGCATGCAGAGAAACAATTGGGATGAGGGGCTTTTTCTGCCTGTGTGGCCTAGAACCAGCAGCCCCTTCATGGAGGACACCCTGAGGCCCCCACTTTTCTAAGTTCCCAGCCTAGTAGCCATGTTCTCCAGCATCCTGTTGTCTAGTTGGAAGGAGTGGAGGAAAAGGAAGAAAGTTAGACCAGTGACCGAGGTGAGAGAAGGGTAACATCAAGTAGCACCTACCTGCAGGTGAGCATCTGCACACCACAGAGGTGGCAAGGGAGGGAAGGGAGCTGCAGTACAGTCAGATGCACGCAGAGCGGGGCCTTTCTGTAGGTGGCTGGGCCACATTGTCAGAGCCGAAGGTCATGGTTTGCCATGTGAGATCATTGTTCTTTCACAGTTTGAGAGGCAAAGACTGGGATCCAGGGGTTAGCAGAATTTCCTTGGAAGATTCTGTGGTAGTGGCCCCAGCCTTTTTAGCAATGGGGACTGGTTTCCTAGAAGACAGCGGGGGAGGTGGTTGGCGAGATCACACACACGCACACACACACGCATTTATTGTGCGTCTTGCTTCTTTCAGGCGGTTAATTACATTTGTCTTTATGTACAACTTATGTTTTTATGTACAGCACTTTTGTTAGGACATGTATGAGTCCATGATGTTTCTATTCTGTGGATAGAGTTGGTCCATGTACATAACTCAAGATAATTCCTTTTCTCATCCCCTTTCCTTCTCCAGTCCCTCTCTCTTCTCAGTGCCCTTCCCACTTGAGAAAGCTCTGTCTCACTTCTTCTCACGTCTTCCTATTATTTTTTATTTTGATTTTTTTATTTATAATTTGGGTCTCTCCTATAAGAGAGACCATGCAAATTTAAGCTTGTGTGTCTGATTTCTGTTACTAATGCAGCGCATGCTTTATTTCCATTATTCCCACATCATGCGCTTTATTTCTGTTCTTGTTTACCTTCAATTCCCACGAGAAGCATGCAGCCTAGAACCCTGGTGTACGCAGCTCTCAATCCTCGGAGTATCTTTTGGCTGCTGATCTGATAAAGGGTAGATTGCTTGTCTCCCGCTGTGCAGCCCAGTTCCTAACAGGCCAAGGGTGGGTGTTGGGAATCCTTGCTCTGTGGAGAATCCTGCTGTTCATCTCCCAGGGCAGCTCCAGGAGTTCTTGGTCCCAACCCTGAATACTCCAGTCTCTGCCGTGTCTCTGCTCTGGGTGGATTTGGTGCCTATCCAACTGCTCCAAATGATTTTACGTCAAGATCCTCATTCTCACATAAAGTCACATTCACATGTTCAAGGGGTTAGAAAATGGATATATGTTTAGGGGCATCATTCAGCCCACTACGGATAAGAATACAAGTATCCCAGGTGTGGGAGTGGTTTCAGGGGCTGGTGTACCAAATAAGAACTTCTCCGAGTTCAGAATCAAGCTTCTTTCTTATGCTGCTCATGCGGATCCATCCATTTGTTTATTTAGCCAACAAATATTTGAGCACCTCTGAGGTCGGGTGCTAGTAACAGTGGTTAGTAAACAGCGCACAAATTTGACCCTTGTCCTGAAGGTGGTTGCTGGCTAAGGTATCATCTCAGGAAGAAACAGCACTGCACAGCTACAGCATGAGCCCCTTGCACCTGTAAGCTCAGCGCCTTGCTGAGTGCAATCTGTTTGGACCCCAGCTGTTTTCATCTCAGGGGCGATGCATAGTTTAGAAACAGAGCTCTCTCCTTCCTATCTCCTAAAGCCTTTATACACCCAGATATATCCAATAGATTTCATTTTAGCAAGGAGGAAAGAAGGGAGGGAGGGGTACAGGGAGGGATGAAAGAAGGAAGATTCATTTTCCAGATTGTTTATTGCACAAATATTCTCTATTTTCAAAAAGCAGAAATAGGTAGACAGACTCTACTTATGCTCCAGATGCCTTGCTATGCATTTGTAATCATATATAGAAAAGTTTCTAACCCTTGGACTGTTCTCAGGCTATCTCAAATTATGCTGCTAATCATTTAATCCAACTACAGTGACACCTCCTGGCTGAGATGAGAGATAGCTGGTAGACATCTTCTAAGAGATTAGGAGATTATAAGGATGTAAAAGAATGTTTAAAAAATGATGTTTGTTGAATGTTCTGTTTTCAGACCACAGTGTTTTATGAGTTCATATTCTAATTATCCCCATGTTCAGAGCAATGAATAACTGAAACTTTAAAAATAGTTCCCTTCACTAAAGATGAGCCAATAAAGCAAGAAAAAGTATGCTTACGTGGAAATCCTTATGGAAACATTGCCAGAGCCTAGTGAGTTGGATGGTCAGGTGGTTTTGCTTACAAGTCCCTGAGATTTCCTTTCTTTTAGGCATATGAGCTGGATGACAGTCTTTGTGAAGATTTTATCTTTTATTTTTTAAACAACTTTGGAATTCAAGGTTAACCAGTGATCACACAATTGTGTGCTGACTTTGGGCTCCGTTATTCCTGCCTTACAACAAAAAGCTATTGTTTGTAACCTAGAGAGAGGAGATGGAGAAAAACAATACAAAAGGTCGTTCCTCTACAGATAGAAATTTGGCTTTGGTACAAGCCAGAGGGAGCAAGCAGGGTGCATTCTTGTGGGAAATGTTTTTAACTCTGTGTGGTGTGTGTGTGTGTGTGTGTGTGTGTGTGTGTGTGTGTGATGCCTTCATACAAATAGCTCATAAAAGTTTTAAAGACATTTCTTTATTTAGGCTGCTGATTAACAGTCCTGGACAGGAGAGGCCATACATGTGATTCTGTGGCAACTCTTTGCTGCTTCCGTGCTATGCCAGGGCTGAGTTTTGTTGGTGTGTTTTGTTTCTCCATAGTCCTTGCCTGCTCCTCCAGGGATCCCTCAAAAGCACTGAGTGGGACCAGATGTCTCTGGCTTTACCTTGCATGAATTAAAGGCTTCTGAAAAATGGGGCTGGAAGAAAGAGGTGGCAGCACTCAGAGGACTAGAAAAACTAGTTTGTCTTTCAGGAGAAACCCAAAAGAAAAGAGCAAAATAAAAAGATCTTTTGCAAAAGAGAAAGGGACTAAGAGATGGAGGGAGTGACGGAGGGGAGAGAAAGGGGATGAAGGAGGAATGAAGATGTATTATGTACGTGGGCCAACTCTCCAGGAGGAATGGAATCACTGCATACTGCAAACATGCAGTCACAAAAATGAAAGCGAAAGCCCCTTCTTAGATCATCCTTTGACTGCTGTTTCTCCGCAGATGGGATCATTTGTGGCTCAGAGCATATGTATGTTTTGAATGAAGGTGATTCATTTTGTAACCTCAGAGTTGTAAATGTATGTCAAATGCGGAAGCCCAACATGATTCCCAGGAACCAGTATTTGTAAGTCTTAAAATATAAAGGTCGCTAAGAAAGATATGCCTGAGCCAAATATTACAGTTATCTGTGCACCTTTTTATAAGATAAACTTGAAGGTGGATTTCCTATAAGCATTATTAATTTGCGTTAAAAAGCCCTCCTTGAGACTCAGAGTTAAGTGCAATGAAATGATGTATCAGATCATTAACATCAGCTTGAAGTTTGCTCTATGGGCTTGTCTCACGAGGCACCTATGGGCAATTGTGTGGTTCTTTAAATATGGAAGGTGGTATGAAGTAGAGGAGTAGATAATTTCAAATTAGAAGGAGATAACTACATATCTTAACTTTTTTGCCTTATCAAAGGTGCATGTGTACCTGCATGACTTATTGATGTTAAGGCATACTTAGGGAATTACCACCATACATATAATAAACCAAGAGAAAAAGGACTTACAGCCAAAGAATAATAACAGGGCAAAAACCATCAAAATATTTATTCTCAAATGCTTTGCATTTAATCAGTTTATGATCTTACAGGCATTTCTCCTGGGTAAGCTCTTCTAAAGAAGTATTTTCTTACTCAAGGGCATGCCATTTGAAATCAAGACATTCTGTAGATCCATAATGTTTCCATGCTATAGGTTCCCTTTTTGAATAGATTTCCTGAGGGAAAAAATTGATGAATTATGAGTAAATCTTGAAGTGTGATAGGATTCTCAAAAGCAAGCCGATTTCAGTGGTTTTCTGTCATGGAAACCAAGCATGCCTTGTTAGCTACGAGGTGCTCTAGGCATCCCAAAGGCAAGTTTGCAGTAAAGAGCCAGTGGGAAGGAACAGGTGAGTGCCCTAATTTGATAGGACTGACAGACTACTGCCACCAGGCTAAATCTGGCCTGCTTCTTGCTCTGTGAATAAATCGGAACACAACCATACTCCTTTATGTGCTAATGACTGCTTTCACCCAACAACAGCAGAATTCAACAGCTGTGACAGATACTATGTGGCCTGAAAAGTCTAAAATATTTGCTACCTATCCCGCTGCAGGAGAAATCTGCCCATTCTCGCTTTACTCTCTTGTCTATTCAGAGCCTGCACCGGGCCCTGACCCAACTTTTGCCAAAATGGAAACAGAGTCCTAGGTGTAGACACAGGTGATTCGATGAGAGAAAAGCATCGAAGAATTTGAGTTTTTATAAAAAATGAGACGTTAAAAGCAATACATTCTTTGATCATTTTATTTTTAAAATTTTGATTAACTTTACTGGTACATTTAAGGTATACAATATAATGACATTCATTATTGGAAGATTCCACCTTTACCTAATCCATATTGGTTTTTATTTTTTCCCCATTCCCCTGCCCTCCCTTCAACCCCTCCACCCCTCCCTATCTACAAAGACTTTTGTTTCCATTTTTTTTTCTCATGTTAATTCCAACCCCATCTTTTTTCCCCTACCCCTCCCATTTTCCCTTCCACTTTGCACCTTTTCTTCTTATTGCAAATTATCTCTTATACCTTTTAATGCTTATTTACACTTATTCACTTTAAAAGATACCAATTATTTGTGGGTATTTCTAATCTCAAAGTGGATTTTCCAAAGAAATGCAATATAGCCAAGTAATCGTCCTAACTCTTGTTGAATATGTATCTTTGAGAGCAATTCAGTTTTGTCCTGTGAGTTAATATTGCTAATGAGAAAATAGAGATTGGACAGATCATCTAAGACTACTATGCTAGTCACAGCGTATCTTGTGACCAGTATAATAGATCATCCAGTCCCAGACACTCTAAAGTATGGAAATGGCCTTGTTAATAAATCAAATAAGCCAACACGTATAATGTCAGACCATCCTAGATTAACGTGATGTCTGGTCTCCTAGAATTATGAGTATTTAAGACTTTATACTGTTAGAAGAATGAAAATACTTGCCTTCAGGATTCAGATAGAAAATACAGAGGCCCTGAGAAAACTGTAAGAAGGCACCGCTTTCTGTGAGCCAATTTGCAGTCAGATCCTTTTTCCTCTGGAGGGGCACAGCCTGGCTCCCTGAAGCACCTCTCAATAAGTGAAAGGCTGGATTTCAGTTCTGCATTTCAACCTTATGGCCAAGGTTTGAGAAAAGTGAAACCATGTATGTAACTGTTCAGATTAGCACCAGACAGTGATAATGATAATAAAGATAGGCTTGTGAGACTTGTTCAATATATACATTTCAGCCTTGATCGAAAATCGATATCCATTGAACCATTACATTTCCTACAGTTGCAAGAGACTAGATTTTAATAAAATCAAATTAATGCAGATCTCAATAATAGCCTACCATTTAGAAAAGAAAATTTATGATGCCTGTGCTTTTGAAAATGTAACTTTATGCTCCTGAAAGAAATTATATGTTCTGAAAAGTTGAAGTCATCTCAATCATAGGAAATATCGGCTTTTAGATTTACCCAGATCTTTCAGGAGAAGGTAATTTGATTTTTTTTCCACTTAATTTTCCAGATAATTGCTGTGGTTTCTCCCCATTTCTCCATTAATGTAGCCCAGATGACGGAAAAGAGGCTGCACAGAAAAATGTTAACATTGAGATGGAGAAATAAAGGAAGCTGGCTTTGGTATTAAGAGCATTGGTGCCGTTTCACGTAATTCTTCTGACCACAAATTGTAGCAGACCCTTCAGGCTGCTATTGTTCTCCTTGTTCCTGTCAGGCCCTAGATTTTTTACTTGGAAAGCCTGATGTCCAGACAGTGCAGTCTGAATGGCCCACACACCCACAGGCTTGCCAACCGTCCTCACCCCTGTGCTGAGCCAAGAATCTCTCCTCTTCCCTTTGCTCAAGGATGATCGAAAAGCAAATTAAATCCACTTAAGCATGTTATGCTTTTCTTTTCCTCTGCTTCCCTTTGTTAATTTGGGCTAATTTTTTTCTGTCTACCAGTTTCTCACATTGTGATAAACTTCCTTGAACACTGATAAGTTAATCGTTAAGATTAACGTTTTGTGAAAAGAAGAGACACAGTAGTGCACTGATTGATGTAAAAAATAGCGCTGGACTACAAGATTCAGCTGGCTGTGGTGTTCTGTGGAAGACAGGAGAAAGAGCAACAGCATCCCTAGCCTGAGATGGCCCAAAGAAGGTTTGCCTGCATCTCATACATACTGGAACTTCTGTGAAAAGTTGTTTATGTGCCTCTCCCCTACCCTCTTACCAAACAAAAAACAAGTCAATGTGCTTAAGGTGTCTCATAGTCAAAGGCTCGGGGAAAAGAATTCATCCATCACAGAGAACTGCGCAGATTAGCATCAAGTCCTCAGAATGACCATGCCATTGTCCTTGAAAAACACAGCCCTGTGGTTTCTCATTGGTAAGTTAAGAGAAAGTTGACCAGTCCTACTGAGGCAAAATACACTTCCCTGATATCACTTTTAGCAATTGAAAGCATAGTCATAAAGTTCTTTGAGGTTTGTTGTTGTTTGGGGTAATTACTAAATTATGGTTCAACAGAGTTTGTTTTGAGTCAGCTGGGAAACAAATTTTGGGTAAGGTCCTGCCTGGCAGTGAGCAAACAGAGTAGATTTTCATAACAATGTCTTAACCATTTTCATAGATTTGTTGAGATAGGGAAGTGGAAAGCACAAAATGGACCCTATCCCTTATGAAGTAGGCATTGTCATATGAACTCTTAAGTGCAAGAAAAAGGTTGATTTTGTTCACTGCTGTGGAAGCAAGGGGCTGGCAGAGAACAGATTTCCACCTTAGTCCCATAGGCTTCATATCTTAAGGCTCGTCTCTCTTCTCTGTTACACAGTAAAGCGGAACACAACCTGGGAGAAACAGCAGCACCGCAACGCTGAAGAGATAGCCCCTTGTGCTTCACCGGCTTCTTTATGGGTTTGGAATAAGAGAAAAGATGATAGCCAATTTCCATTAAATGAGCGATAGACCTAGGCTTAGAGAATTCACAAGAGAAACAAACCTAAAAGAAGTTGAATAGCAGAAGACTGTTCATTAATATTGATTGCCTTACAAGCCAGGCATGAGGTGTAAATCATTTCATTTAATCATTACAAAGACCTGAAGAAGCAAGTATTGGCTCTATTTTGTAGATGAGAAAGTGACAATTCAGTGGAGGTGATATCTAAACACGCTCAGTGCCTATGTTTGCTGGAGCTTCGTTCTGGTTGTTGTCACAGAACTCTCCGCAGGTCATGGGGCCACTTCCTCCAGCAGCACCTGTATCTGAATTTGATGGTGTACTTTGGCCAGATAGACCTTATCAGAGGGTGCACATCAAAGCAGCTCTCTGGGCAAATGTACTATGAGAGCGTTCTCCAGAGACTCAAAAACAATACAGAGCTGCTTATTTTATGTCATTAAAGATTTTGTTCCAAATGACAAGTCCAAAACCCCGCAGATTGAGGCAGGAGTTGTTGCTGTGCTCCTACAGCAGAACTGTAAGGGAAACCTTACTTTCTGCTCTTAAGACAATCATTGTTTGGACCAGGCCCTCTATTATTGAGGGCAGAGTCTTGTACTTAAAGCCAACTATTACACATATTAACCACATACAAAATATCTTCACAGAAATATGTCGATTAGCATTTGATTAAGTAACTGGGTACTACAGCCTGGCCAAGACAATACACAAGAATTTCATGCATGGACACTTACTAGAAAAAAGGATAATATATTTCAGGTTAAGTCCTGAGGACCACTATGTTTACAGGAATTGCAAAAGAGAGTCACATATATAGAGAGCATTTACTAGAAAGATTATAAATGCTGTGTGATAAAGAACATCATAAGCTCAAAAGTGTAACTCTTGCTTTGACAAGAAAACACAAAATTTATCATTTCAAGACTAAAGAATTGCTTTGGTGTAGGTTTTTGTTCACTAGCCAGTGCAGAATCCTCCATCTTGGTATCTGGTAAAATAAAATGGTCCTACTTGTGAAATATTCTTTGTTGGCTCTGGACATTTCCATTGAGAAAGAAGTCTGAGTGGGTGGGTATCCAAAAGAAAAGGGGTGGCTTCCTATGTTTGATGTCTTATCTGAAAGTGCCTCTAACTGTCTCTATGCCTTGGAATCTAACCTTCAATGTAATCCACTCCGGATTTCTGTGGGGGTTCAGTGTGGCAACACAATTACTAGTAATTTACTGAATTTGATGAACTTTTTGAGAGATGGCATTTATCTCCGCTGTATCAATAAAATTTAGGCATGTCAACACAAAGCTTGATCTGAGGGATATTCTGTACCTCAACAAACACAGAAGGCTTTCAACATAAAACCACGCTCTATCAGTGTGGATACACTTCTCAGATTCTCACTTTCCACTTAAATCTCTGATCCAGTTTGTCAGCGGGTTCACCTGGCTCTATTTCCAAAATTTATCTTGACTCTTAGCATTTCTTGCTGTCTCCTTTGAGAGAACCATTCTGAGAGGCCATCTGCGTACCCTTTTTTGGGATAAGATCTTCTTGCCTTAAAATATCCTTTTTCATCCTCGGATTCAGGGTGATCACTGAGAAGCATGATGAAGGGCCACTTAAATTACAGTAAATGAGGAGCTGTGCAGTGTCATCCAGCTCTGGGGTTCCAGATGTTTGCGTTGCATGTCTTCCTCACTAATCACACTCCAGCCCTACATGTCTCTGTCACACTGGCCTAGCCTGCCTCAGTGCCTTTACATGTGTTCCTCTTATTTCATTAAAACCTCTCACAGCCATCCCAGAGTCTTACCTGGCTATCTTCTTCTGGTCTCAAATTAAATGTCGTCTTAGACTTAGAGTGGCTTCCTCAATCTCCCTTGAAAACTAGCTCTGCTGCCTCTCATAATTGCCAAGTCACACTTCACTAAGCCACACTCTGTTTTCTTCTTTGTTTGTTCACAGATTTTGTTATCTGTTTATCACAACTTGGGAGAAAGTGAAACTCATGACTACATAAAGGCATCTAGTTCTTCACTGTGCTCTCAGAACCTGAGGCTGTGCATAACCCATAGTAAACATCTGTTAGCTGTGGAACAGCTGAGTCCTGGCAAGTTTAAGCTGGGACAGTGAAAATCAGCCACAAAAATGTTTGACTGACATTTTGCTCCTAAATACACAGTAGGATCTTGAGTGCCTAGTGTCAGAGATACTTATGTAATAATGATTTTGAGTCCTGGTTTGATATTATCTATAACCCTCTTTGGCATGATGTATAAGCATTTTGTCCTCAGTTTGAAAACATCTCCTCTATGCACTTAAAAACACAAAACAAAAAGCATTAGCAAATGACTGCCTGAAAGGATCTCAGAGTCAATTTGCACAAATCTGATCATAGATTATTTTTCTATAAATTTCATTTTGAATCTGCCAATTAATATTAAATATTTTGCCCAACTCAGTATTTTTTCTTTTTAGGTTTTCTCTTTTCTTCCTTGCTTTCCTTTTTTGTTCCTCTCTCTCTGTACCCACTGCCCAGTATTTTAGGATATGAGATCCTTTACTCCAAAGCCTTCATGAGTTTCCTTAGAAGTAAATAAGGATGCATTTTAAGATCAGTCGTCACTCATTCTTCTGTATATTTTTTGTCAGTTGCATTCACAAATTTGTCTGTGTCCCGGTTCAAGGACATTGTGAGTGAGGAGTGGGGTACTGCACTCTGTGCACAGAGGCCACGTACATGGGAGTCACCCAACTGGAGGACAGGCCTTGGACATTCAGCCAGAGCCCATCCAAACCTCCATCCAGGTCCCTGATGCCATTTTAAAAATAAATAGTCAACTGTGAAGAGGAAGGGTGATAGCTCTTCTTTCTGAAAATAGGTATTAGAAGACTTTACCATCACAAATAGTCTCTTCTACCCCCCCAATTTTAAAATTGATTTTATACTTTACTGTTATTTGTTAATGACAGAATGTGATTTTTGTGTGTGAGTGTGTGTGTGTGTGTGTGAGATTTATTTCACTGAAACATTGCTCTTCTGCACACTTACAATATGATTTTCAAAGTTCATCATTATATCAGTTTACTAGGCTGCCATGACAAAGCACAACAGATTAGATGGGTTAAACAACATAAATATGTTCTCTCACACTCTGGGATTGCTGAATCCAAGGCCAAGTGTCAGCAAGTCTTGTCCTCTTCCCGGGACTCTCTCCTTGGCTTGCAGGCGGCCATCTTGTTTTTGTGCTTGCTCCTTGTTTCCTTCCATCTGTCTGTGTCCTAATCTCCTCTTCTTCTGAGGACACTATCTTGTTGGATTAGGGCCCATTCTAATGACTGCATTTAATGTTAATTACCTCTTTCAAGATCCTCTCTACACACACAGTTCCATTCTGAGGTACTGGGAGTTTGGACTTCAGTATATAAATCGAAAGGAGATGCCATTCAGCTCACAACAGCTACATGTGGGCTAGAATGGAAAAAGATACTGTGCTAAATTCCATAGTGTGATTTAACATCTGTGTACCAGTGAGAAGGGAGCTACCTCTCTTGTATCCTGAAATTTCACTCTTGTCCAATAAAAATCCAGATTCTTTAAATTCAGTGACTACAAATACTTTGCATTCTGAAGCCAGAGCAAATGGTATATTAAGGCATAACTTTTCACTTTGGGAAGATTTTAAATTTTTTTAATGGATTTAACCTAAGATTTACCATAGGGCCATGTAGTCACTGTGGATCATGTGATATTTCATTATTCAGTTCTTTGGGGAAATACATTGTCACTGTGATTAAGTTTATGAAAACTTTGTACTTTTATAAATAGTAAATGCAGAATCCCAAAGGCGCTGTTCAGTCCTTTGAGTCACCGAATATCAACTGTAATATATTCCCAAAGAAAAATAATCCATTTTGAGGGAAAAGGATATATTAATCATTGGATTTTTAAAAAGAAAGTAAATTTCTTTATGGTAACAAGTAGTTAGTAGGATTTCCTTAAGATTCTGTCTAAAACAATAACTCAACTTCTACGGATATAAAATGGTGCTTCCCTTTTTAAATTTATTATAATTTAAAAATTCTGGGAGACATCAAAACTGAGGTCTCATCTTCCTTTTTGAGACAGTGAGTAAAAGGGAGAAAAGTAAAGATTGGCCTTTTTTGACGGTTCCTTACATTGCTTAAGTTGGCCTCATTAATAGTCCATCGTCCCCGAATCATATTTTACATGTGACAGGGTTCTTTGAAGTCATCTGCTCCTAGCCCACAATTTATAGACATAGTAAATAAAGCCTAAGAAGAACAAGATGACTTAAAATACCCTTTGAATAGCTTGATTAATATATTCAAAATTTATTAAGTCTGCTTCATTTGTTACAACAATTCTTCATTTTACTTGTTTATTGTTTACGCAAGCCAGTGGTTTATATTCTCTAAAATAATATGAAATCTGGCACCTTGGGGCTTGTTGTTTCCTAAGTTGAAGCAAAGAAATTAACACCCAAACAGTCACATTAACGCATTGATTTATGGATGATTGGTCCCAAAATGACCTTCCCGTGTTTCTGCTTTAAATGGCTTTGCCAAACGTAAAAACAAACAAAAAAAGAAAATCAGTGACATAGCCTTAAAAAAATCATCCATTTAAAAGTAAATTATTATTTGAAAACGCGTTGCAAAATTAGAGACTCAGAAACATATGGCAAGGCATTTAGAAGACTGTGAGTGGAGTTGTGCCATTAGTATAGCAAGGGTGGTTTATCTTCCACACTGGGGCACATTTGAGTGCCTGGGTGGTCTAATAATGATCAAGTTGGAGCAACAGATATAAGTAGGACATTCCCCAACAAACTTGGACATGTGATCACCCTATACTTCAGCAGATTTAGCCCATAGAGATCTGTGGGATGACCTGGTCCCACCATGGATTAATGAGCATCCCAGATGCAGAAAGCCAGCACTCACAGCGGGGCAGAAGCAGCTCCTCCTTCCTCAGGGAAGTGGCAAGCACAGCCCAGCAGGAAGTGGACTGCTGAGCTCTGGGTCCCCTTCCCTCTGTCTCGCACTATGGCTGCTCTGACCCCAGCTGCCCTCTGAATATTCACTGTCTCTTGAGGAGACTTCTCCTTCCATAGTCTGTGGTGCATCTGCTGGATGTGACCTAAAGTTGCATACATATTGTAGGTTTGTCAGAATTAATTCATGCTGCTGCTTAGAGCTCCTTCATGTTCTCTGGCCAACACCCACTCTGTGTGCATTGGGAAGGAGAGAGCTATATGGAGGACAGCAGTGTGTTCCCAGGCGTGCCAGGGATCTGAAAATAGGTCCTGTTCGTTGGAGAGATCACCAGTGGGTAAACCTCACACAGTCAGATAAATGTAAGTCAGACTGTTATAAATCAAGTTTTTGACAATACTAAATTACATTTCTGATCACACAGTTAAATTCCAACTGATTTTAAGCAAATTTCCCATGACTACAGGTACTTTTACCCCTAACAAGTTTTTTTTTTACATTTCTCAAGAAGCTGTCGTAGATTGACCATTCAAACTCTCAGGCATCATTTCCAAAAATATCTCCCACTTACTCCTTGTAATCTCAAATTGCACTGATCTCTAGCAGCATCGAGGCACGCCCAGGAGCAGTTCAGTTGGGTATTTGTGCCAACAAACTTGACTAATGCCAAGCCCAACTGAGCAAACAAAATTGAAAGTGTAATCCATTCTGATTTTAGGGATTGTCCAGAGCTGAAAACCATTCACCATCTGAAAGCAAAGACTCAGCTATTTGGTAGGCAGAGATACTTAGTTGACAGCCACCGTGTCTGCCCTGGGACCACAGCCTGGGGTGGGGCAGTTGGGACAAAGTGGACTGTCCAAGTCTCCAGCACCTATGCTGGGAATCACATGCTCCTGAGAAGTACATATTTTATTAATTTTCCCTTTCTTCCAAGTGAGCTGAACTGTGTATGTGGAAGTGATCCTACCTCCAGTTTGCTTCTTGCTGGGTCCTTTGTGAACAGTTCTGTTTTGCTTTCTTTCATTGTCTTTCTGCATATCGTATCTAATTGTGATGGTCTTGTTTAGGCCAAGTGTTGTGTTCATGCTGGTCTTTCGTTATAGTTAAGTGGAATAAGAAGCACTGGAATGTTTTCAGAATATATTTAGAAATCCTTCTGTACCTAACCTAAGACTTCCAGTAATCAGTGATACCTTTTTCCCAGAACCCTTCCATCATAGTTAGCTTGACTTGGCCTCCTCTTCCCTGGCACCATATGCATGACTGATTCCTACTGTGACTCTTGCATCTTGGAGTCGATCCTGAGAACAGTAGCAGACATGATGTAGCCACTGTTGCTCTCTGTTCCCTTACCCAAAACCCAGTGCATCAAGAAATAAGCATAGCTTGCTAAGTTATGATGTAACAGATGTGTTCTAAGTGGCCGGTTCTCAGTGGTGACTCTTGTTGCTTGAGGTTCTGCTTCGAATGAAAGCTTCCATGCTCCCGCAGCAAGGTCTCTCACTCTGCTGTGTGGTGCTTGGAAAGTTCTTGACACACAGCAGAGCCTCAGTACAGAGCATCTCACCCTGGAAGGCATGTTCTTTTTTTGTAAACAGCTGCCCTTCAGAATTCAGGGAACCTCTTTAGAAATAAGCCTGTGTTAAATACCTTATTTCGCACTCATGGATTTGTCCTTGTGGATTGTTGGAGGACAAGTACCTATTATTTTCACACAATAAATCATTCAAACCTCAGCCATCTCTCTTAAGTGGAACTCAACAAAAACATTTCTCTTTCAGGATATTAAGCCACTAATAATTGGTTTTACTGTGCAGTCACATTTTCTTATTAGCAATCTGCCCCTGATCATCATCAGAGGAAGTTGCTAAACTTAACAAAAAGGTTATGTGTCAATGTGTTGGTGGCACAAACATCTCTAAAATGGTATATTCTATCGCAGCATGATATGTCCTATTTTGTTTGAATGGTTATTTAAATGTTAATTTGAAGGTTGATTGCCTGTGGGGAAATCCTCATCTCAGAGCTTTCAGACTCCCCCATGCCTTGTCTCCCCACTTGGCTAAGTCCTGGTGGTAAATAGTGCAAGATTTGGTTCAAGGACCTCCATTCAAATTCTAATTGTTTATCCACTCTAGAATTAATTTTGTCTGACTAACAAGAAAAGAAAGTGTTCAATAGCAGAGCTAACTTCAATTATCTTCATATGGCTTTTGGGTGGAGTAAGTTTGATAGGATATTCAAAGATTTTGATACATACCCTAATACAGAATAAACACTCAATATTTATTAACCATTGATGTTATCACTGGGTATCAAAAATAATTATTATTTAAATAATCATGTGTGTATATAAACACTCTGTGTTCCCAAAAAGCATAAATCATTTTAAAGAAAAAATAACCCCTTCAGCTATTTGATTAGAAAAGCATTATCTAAAGTAAAACAAAAGAGAGAATAGGATTATTTGGTTAAACAATGAATAGAACCCAGGCAGCAAGCTACAAGGAAAACTGAAGAACAAGGAACTGAAAAACAACTTTGCATAAATAAGGAAATATTAGCATGTTCCTTTTAATACAGTATTTGCGTGTGGTGATATTTTAGAAGCCAGAATGCAAATCCAGACTTTTTTGCCTTAATGGCATTAGTGACAGATGGCATTACCGTGTGCAACATACACACGCAAAACTGGATTGTCACAGTTTCTTTGGAAACACAAATATTTTGTTAAGATGTTTAGCAAATGTGACTCTAAACTTTTGTTTGGTAATTATTTCTTTAAATTTAAATATGTTAGTGAAATCAAACAGTGATTTTTTTTTCATTTTTTGTAAAAGATGATACAGAAAAACCTTAAAAATTGAAGTATTTTTCTTAGCTCTTAATTCTTTGTAAATCCTTTCACCATAAATAATATTAAGAAAATGAATAAACATGCCATTGAGTAATAATCTCAACAAACCTTATTTGCTATTAAAAAGCATAATACATAACATACAGAATTGAACATATTAATATGAACACCATAATTGCAAACTGTATTTGCACATTTTACCTGCCTTGAATTCATTCAATCAAATTTGTTACATCGGAAATTATAGTTCAACTGATGTATTTTTATTTTACAGTACTTACCAAAACTGCAAGGCAATAATACAGAAAAACAGTATTTGTTTAATGCTTTTCCTTTTCTTTCGAACTCTGAGATCCAAGAAGCAGATATGTTGGTTTATTTTGTATATGTATTATTAGCATAGATCTCGATTCCTAATAAGCACTTAGCAAATAGTTCTTAAATAATCAAACAGTATAAATATGCAAATACTACATCTGCATTTTTACCTTTTCTCTTTCTTAACAGAAGAAAACACAGAAATTGATGATAGGGAAAAAATAAATTTCAGTGGTCTCTTCAAATATACAGTTCATAAGCCTGCAGGAAATTACAATCCTCAAAAGTATTGATGCTACTGTTGGTAGCAGTGGCTTCTGAGGTCAGATGCAAAGATAAGATGGACCACTGGCTGTTCCCCCTCCTCTCCACACTTCCCTCTTACATTACAGGAATTTTACCTTATGACAGTGTTCTTACCTGGAGACTCTAAAGTTTGTGTGTTGGTCTCCTTCTACTACCACCTCAAAGTGCCACACACTGGGTGCTCTAAACCATGCAAATCTATTTTTTCAGACTTCTGGAGACTGGAAGTCCACAGCCAACCAGTCCACAACCAGTCCACAGCCTGGTTTCTTCTGACATCTATTTCCTAGCTTGTAGGTGGCCGTCTTCTCCCTGTGTCTTCGCATGGTCTTCACAGGGTGACTGTGGCCTAATCTCTTCTTATAAAAACATCAAATATGAGAAGAGGAAAAAAATGGAAACAAAGTCTTTGTCAGTGGGGTGGGGGGGTTAAAGGGAGGGCAGGAGAATGAGAAAAAAAATGACACCCAAGTTATGTCATGCAAAGGTACAGATTCCCAATGATGAATGCCATCGTATTGTATACCGAAAATGTACCAATAAACTGAATTTTTAAAAATCAGTCATACTGGATTAAGATCTTTAGCTTAATTTCCTCTTAAACACTCCCTCTCTGCTTGCAGTCTCATTCTGGCATATTGGAATGTTAGGATTTTAACATGGGAATTTGGAGGAGTGGGATACAACTCAGCCTATGAGCTCCTTTCACGAAAAATCTCATGACTAAGATTGGTCTGAGAAACCCCTGCTGAAACCTCATTTAAGTAGCCCATTTGATTTTCTACTGTGAGATAAGAACCTCTAAGGAAAACTGTAAGATTCTAACTTGCAAAAAAAAGAAAGAAAAGAAGTGCCTCTCCTATTCCAGTAACGCACACCGGTCACACTCCAGCACAGCTAGCTCTTTCTGGGTGAGTCAAGGGAGTGGCTCAGACCTGCCTTCCAGTACTCAGAAGCCTTTTGATTGGTTTTTGCCTGAGCAACACCCCTGACAAGTCTTGTCTCTGGTCAGCAACTCCTTCCAACTCCATCCTGTCTTCATCATTCACCCTTCCTTTGGCACAGATTTTTTTCTTTAGATATTGAATATCTTTATTAAATGATGCCACTGCCTCTTGGCATTCTACCAGCCGTTTGGTACACATTTTATTTTCCAACAGTCTCTTCATTCCAGTTTTGAAGATGCTGTTGGAATTTTTCTCCGTAACAGTTGGTATTTGATAACACATATTTGAAACTAATGATCCATTGTTTGAAGGAATGAAGAAAAGGAAGCCAGGGAACATAAATTTATGACATTGGATAGGGTTTAATCCAGGATAACGGTCCAACCTCCATGGAGACAGGGCTCTTACTGGACTCATTATACAGACAAACTTGCTAAGCCATTTAGGATGTTAGTGCCTTTAATAAGGATGTTAACACTTCCCCCTCTCCCCCGAACTATTGCATATTTACAGTGAGTGCTTAGAGAGTGAGGGCCTTGAGAATTAATCCTTATTTAATGAGAAATATTCAGAGGTGATGAGAGTCATCTGCTGCTGATGGGAAAACTCTGCTTTGACAGATTATTTTCAGAACATTAAAGTCTACTCAGTCTGGATACTTGACTATTTCGGGCAGGATAATTTTGTGAGAGATGGAAATAATATATGGGATTCATACTCAGTTATTTTCATCACCTATAAATGTTCTCTCTTTGCTTTAAGGGGCTTTAGATTTCACACTTCCTTACTTTCATCAAACCTCAGTAGGCTGCACTAAATCAAATGGGTAGATACTGAGTTTTGGCTGCAGGGTGTTTTTTATTAAGGTGACAGCCAATAGCTGCATTTTGGAAAATGCAATTTATTTTAGATTAATTTATAATATATGTTTCATTTCAAGCTGTCTGGAGAGAGCTATGAAAATATATCTTTTAGGCAAATGTGCTGTTGGCTTCTCACCAGTGTGATCTGGTTTTCCATGTCTATACTATGACTTAGATATAAAACTTAATTGAAAATGTTTAGGTGCCTGGAAATGCGTGGGTGTAGAAAAATCAATTATTGTAATAAGAATTGCTGTTAACATTTCCTTATACTTGATCTCATCACTCTGCTTAGTCTGTACTTCAAAATTAAGTGGTAAAATAGATGACCAAAATAATTTTCCATTTAACTATGTGTTGCTTCTTTCTGTTCTTAGGTGTATGGGGTAAAAAGTATTTAACCTCTTCAATCACTTTTTAAATGTAAATTTGAAAGGACACAAGTGTGGAAGAGTGCATAGGACCCATTATCGTTTTCATTTTCTTTTTGAAAATTGATAATCTTATACATCCTGTGACATGTTCTTGGAATCTGTGCACCTGTAAGTAAGGATTTCGAGCACACAGATAATTTGATAACCAAATCCTGATGTAAACAAAGCAATAAAGCAGGGTGATGTAATGATAACTAACTGGTGATGTCTGATACTAACTGTCAAAGAGAAATGTGCTGATCCTCTCTGGTCACAGTTTTCTAATCTATGAATTGAGAAATCCTCAACTTCAACTTCTTTTGTATCGTACCACACCCAAAACTGAAGAATACCTGAAGTTGTTCACACCATTGAGGCTTGCTTTAGGTGCCACTCTTAAGCTCAGAGTTGATTCAGAGTTCTTGCTTTGTAGCTATTTGTATTTTTTTTTCATTGTAAATGCCCCCAGGTTGACAACCAGTATACAGTATGACAGTCGTGTTAAGAATACAATCACAAGAGCAGGTGAAGGGAGGGCAGGGGTACGGGGAAAAATAAGAACCAAGATGCATCATGTAAAGGTACAAGATCGCAGTGGTGAATGTAACTGTATTGTATATCTAATAAGTACCAATAAACTTAATGAAAAATAAAAAAGAATATAATCACAAAGTAAAATGCACTTCCACTAAAACTTTGTCAAAAACTAAAGATTAAAAGAAGAAACCTGCCCTGATTTCTGTGCGGGTTGTTTTGTTCCTTACTCCATGAGACATGTGTGATCGAGTATGAGGTAATGGTAAGTTTGTTGGCCTTAGAGCCCCAAATCCCAGATCTGATGTAAACGTGGGGCAGGTCGCTTACTTCGACTGTATTTTCACTTTTACCTCAATGACATTCACTGACCAGCTAGCAAAATTTTCTAGCATAGTCATGGACAAGGAGAGTTTAAAATTAGCATGTAAGAGTGACAATTATTTTGATAAGGAATTGTAGAGACTGGATATTAGCCACCTAAATCCGAGAAGCCAAAGTGAAAAAGAGCGTGTGCCTCCGTGGTGACCCACCTTCAAGTGTTGAACTTCCTGTAGAGCAATCCAATACCGCAGGACCTGGGTCTGCGTGGGAAGAGCTGGGGCCATGACACATAACCATCTGTCGTTCTTCATCTCCGGTACGAGATGAGCGAAGAGTTAGGAGCACACAATCTGCTAAACAGGAGGTGGGGCGTGTGTGCGTGCACATGCTGTGTGTGTGTGTGTGTGTGTGTGTGTGTGCGCGCACACGCGCACGCGAGGAGAGAGAGGCACAGAGAGAGAGTGTGGGGGGGTGTGGGAAGTAAAATCAAAAGTATTTCCTTTGGGAAGCTCTTTATTAAAACAAAGTCCCGGGTCATGTTCAAATGAGAACGTAAGAATCCGTAGACCATAGATAATCCTGTGATTTTTTTTTCCTTCGTTTCTCAAAACGACAAAAAGGAACCAGTTTGAATGACTTTTTTCATAGCTAGACATTAAAACAGAAGCGAAATAATGTGTTAGCCCTTCTTGTTTAGTGTATCTTGTTGCAGAAATCCATTTCTAAGATTTCTGAAAAATATTTGACACATCAGATTTATAGTCTTAAAATGGCCAAATTAATTTTTTAAGTTATTAAATGGTTTAAAAAGTAAATGTGTGAGAACTTACAGTTTTCAGTTATGCAGAAAAACAATAAAATAAAATATTTTAATAAATCCCTTATTCTTTAGCTTCCTACAGATGCCAGTTGAATGTTGGGCCTTAAATGAACCTCTTGGCAATAATTGTTTTCATAATAAAATTCGATGTCACTTAAATCTTTATATTGAAGTGAATTTGAATGGTCTGCCACTTCCCGTAGTTATGTGTGTGTGTCATTTACGATTGCAGTGGGATAAATGCTAAAATGTGAACTGTGAAAAACATTGGTTGTTTATTTACATGTGCATCCAATACAGCTATTTTATGTGCCAATTGCATACCGATTTCTAAGGTGAAGAGCAGCTAACCCAACAACCCCCTAAATACCAATCTCCATTAAAGTCTCTCCTGGGAAGGACCGCGGTGCTTAATGCATCCTGTGAAACTGTCTTTCAGGTCCATCTGATGTAATTGTATCTTCTGGAAGACAGTCACAGGGAGGACGCTTAGCTTAGGAAAGGGGATCACCGACCTAAAAGACCGCCCAGCTTCTGCAAGGAAGGCCAAGCAGCACATCCTTTCTGCATTGTAGGCCTCTGAGTCCCAAGCATCTGCTAGCTCTGCCTTGCAGCTTGGAAGCAGCCAGAGATGATGGCTTACGAAATAAATGGCCAGGCCTGGGTTTGGCCTGCGAGCCTTATTCCACAGAATAGAAGAATAGTTTTGATTTCTAATTACACTCTTACAACTAAAAGGGCTGTGGCTCCGTAAAGTCTTGTAGCTGTATGAAAACAGTCCATGTAATCAGTCATCTGGGTGCTGCCGGCAAAGGCCAAACATCTGGATGCTTGGAAATCTAAACTAAAATTTGAAAATACGTTATCATTATGATTACTACTAAGCATTTGTGTACTTTATTCCAAGAGTGATCTCAACACATTTCAAAAGCTGGAGACAAAGTCAAATAGTACCTTTTTTCTTTTCACTTCGAATTCAGTCCTGGAAAACAAAGACCAGGGGACAGGAAATGTGTCTAATAAAAGATGTGTTTCCTAGTACAGATGCCTTCTTAAAACCATCCTAATGAAAGCCACAATAGCCCTGAATTTGATATCAACCAACTGAAGATTCTTTATTAGGAGATCTAAGTAGCCTCAAGGGAACACAGCTACAGCCACCGTCCCTGTCCCTGTCCCTCCCAAGCTGAACAGAAAACCTACAAAGAGAACAGTGGATTTTTCAGAATGAGGGGTGGTGCAGACCCACACCTCCCGATTTGGCGTGTGGTGGTTAATTTTCAGTGGTGGAGCATGGAAATTCCATCCCACAGCAAAGCTCTCCCTACAATTTCTCCTTATTTTCAAAACAAAATCAGGAGGCAAAGCTGGAACTCAATATGAGGATGAAAATAAACCAGGTTCTGTTAAGAGTCTAAGGAAAATAAATACTTGTTACTTTTTGTGTCCTTTGCAAATGTAAGAATACTAAGTCTTTGTTTGGAAGATGAACTAACTCCAAGTCTACATCTAGGAGGACCCTCTCAATCACATTACTATTAGAAGCAATCGGGGTATATTATATGCATTAAAGACTCCAGTTTGTCAATGGCGATAAACGGAATGGGGTGAAAACGATGGAAGTGCGTTGTGAGCACGTACAGATTTGCCACAGTGAAACGCAGCCGTCTGCCTATACAACTAGAAAAGTACAGCACGAGGGACACTGCTAGCCGTCCCAGTCTCTCTGCACCGCCCCTCTACTTCGTGTGGGTTCACTCGGCCCACGCTGCCTTGTCTTCACTTCTCAGGTGCTCTCATCACAGATGCCTCCTTTTACCCGCAGAGGCTCCTGCTGGCCCCACACTCCTGCCTCTGGACCCATCCCTTCCCTCCTGAAGGTGCTCCATTGCCTCTCCCCTGCCCTGTCTTCACGCGTCTTCACCTCTTTTTGGCTTAACCATGAAGACTCGGTCGAGCTTCTCCGTCCTCATCTTTCTTTCTAGCCTTCCTTCCCTGCTTCCTCCCCTTGCTCCCCCACTTTGTCCCCTGCAGAGCCAGTGCTCTTTCCTCTGCCTCCCTTCCAAGTCTAACACACTACGGAAATCTCCCCAGAGCGTGGTCTCCTCGCCTCCTGGATATCTGTGGATCTACACGGTAGCATCCAGTTTTTCTGTTTCCTTCTCAGCGGCGTTTTCTCCTCTCTAACTTATGCTTTTATTTTTGACTGAAAGTAATGGGTCTGGAGGTCTGTACATCAGGAAAAGTGATGGGCTAGTAAAGGAGGCCTGTGTAGAGAGAATGAGTCCCAAGACTTGGATGGGGTGAAGGCAGAGGTCAGCTTTATTCCCCTAATATGGGTTTGAACCTGGCATATACCTCTGCATTACTTAAGAAAACTTTAGAAACCACTGATGCTTCCCATGTCTCACCTCCACTCCTCATTTCCTAAGATAATCACGCTGGGGTAGGAAGTGCTAGGATAGAAGTCAGCTGCTGGCCCTTAGAACACCGTCTCCCTGCTGGAAAGAATGCTTATCTCATCTGCACATCCCACTGAAGAGGGCCTCACCCAGGGCAAATCCTCCATAGATGGCTTCTTGATTGGAAAATGCCCTTGTGAATTTAATTTCCCAAAATAAGAAATCACTGGCAATATCATTAATTAAAATCATATTTTTACTAATATTACCAAATGGAAGTAGCTTTCCTAAAATAGTTTTCTTTTTAGAGTATTGGCATCAGTCTTCCTGTTGTGAAGATTTCTTCTTAATTTCATAATTGTGTGTAAATTCTACTTCCTGTAATGTCTAAGACAGACCAATCTCTAGTTGGTTTAACTTAACAGCTCTCAAGAAAGTGCTGGACAAGAAGAGGGCATTCATGGTAGGATCGGATGTTCCCGGTTGAGATTCCACCCATCATTTGTTGGCTCTGGGATGTTGGACAATTAACCTCAAAACATCATCTGATTAGCTGTGACAGTTAATAACTGGGCAATAGTGAATGTACACTGGCACTTGCTAGGTGGTTGTCATTTTTTCCCTTTCTCTTATCCAAGCTTACTGGCTTTATGAGGAAAGTGATATTGTCACCACCACCACCACTTTTGTTTTGCACACTTGGAAATCCAAGACTACAGACTTCCCAGACTTTGAAGGTTAAAGAAGTTCTGGTGCCCTCCCTCCTGACCACCAAACTACTGCCTCTCAAAGAACAGAACAGGACTGACTTTACTGATCCGCCAGGAGGCTGAACCAAAAGTACCTGAAAACATTCCTGTTATCCCTCATCTTACAAGTACCTGAGTTAGCTAGTGTGATTTCCCACTTACAGAGAACTGCAAGGCCCCCACTAGCTTCCGTCTTAAGAGTGGGAAGGAAGGGCTGACATCTCAGACCAAGTTCCTCTTATGGAGCTTGGGCTGAGCCAGCCTTCAGTGAAATGATGCCCTAGAAGGAAGGGTGGAGCCTTGTAGACTCAGGCAATGAGGATGGCAGGACTACTCTCTGGAAGCAGTTCCGCTGGCGTTTCATGCATAGGAACTCCTGAATGCCCTGCTTTAAGAATTCTGGGTGTTTCTTCACTCCATGTTCCAGTGCATATCATCATTTTAATTATTGCACTAAGCAAAATAGCAACATCCCCCATGTTTTTCTATTTCTGGGTAGCATGAGTGTTTCAGTTGATGCCGCTTTTGTCATAAGTCATAAAGATGTGGGTAGCATGCAGCACACACTGTTGTGATAATAGAAGATTTTGCAAACTGTGTGTTTCTCACAATAACCTTACTTACTGCCATTTGATAGATGGGGAAAATGAGGTACGTAGACATAGAGCAGGGCTTCTTGGAGGTTAGCATGTGCTGGAAGTCAGCTAGAGGGCTTGCTAAAATTAACTTTGTGTCCATCACCAGAGTTTCTGATTTGGGGGGATGGCGGTAGGGCCTAAGACTTTGCCTTTCTAGTAAGTTTCCTGATGGTGTCGACGAGGATGCTGCATCTCCAGGGACTACTTGAGAGCCATCCTGAGACAGAGTAAGTTCTCCAGGGCCACACAGCTAGTCAGTGAGAAGCTCGATTCAAATCCGAGAGACCCAGACACCAAAGCCTTTTGTGTAGTAACTGGAAACGTCAAAATGCCTTTACAGGAAACACACCTGTTGCCATATAAGCCGTTTCTACTTTTCCATGTGTAAATGTGCATGTGTGTGAGCATCTGTGTTCATGCATGGGTGAACAGACACATGTATGGAGTAATCACAGTCCAGTGTGTGTCAACAGGGAATAACCATTAGCAAATTCTCTAATCATCATCGTACTCATTTCAACAGTTATGATCATTAGTTTCCTTCAATAACAGGTCTCTGAGTTCATCATAGTTCTCCTAACCTGTCATTTGAAAGTAATGGGCTTGTGTTTCAAAAGCATATGTAACCCCATACTTATTACCTGGAAGGAAGTCAGACTCTCCCTACAATTTGACATAATGACACATATAATTAATGCACTAGGATTATAAATTCTTAATCATCATCTCTAGACTCTCACCAGACTCGTAAAAGTGAGATCCACGAATGAAGGGTAGTTTTTCTTGGAGATTTCTCAAGCTATCTGACTGAGAGGAGGCTTGAAGACCATACCCACAGTCGCCCCAAACCTGCCCTCCTGAGAATCCCATCCACCCTAGACAAGTGCCCTCCAGTGACACAGAAGCCCACTCCACACCTCACAGTAGACCGACTCAGAAGTATAAAGACGCCACCCCAGGGTTCGAGTCTCCGAGCGGCACTGGTCCTCGTGTGCAGTGATTCCTCATGGGTCAAAACCTCTCCTCCTCCTGCACCACTTCCCAGAATGCTCTCCAGCCTGGTGGTGTCCCTTCCTCCAGAGGTAGCGTCCCAAAGTGAATTAACCATTCCAGAAAATGCCGAAGGCTGAGAGTCACAGTCCTTCATGGTGAATGGATGCTGAGATGAAACGCAAACCGCTTTCCTTGGCAGCTTCCCAAATGCATGTTGGAAATGTGTTGTTCCTACCTGACCTTGGCTCATTTTCTCAGATGCGCTACTAAAGAAGGCCTGGCCCTGAATTTGATACGGAGGGTTCTGTTTATTTGTTTTGCTTGTGATTGTGGCGCCCTCTGCTGTTCTTGGATGCTCTTAACATGTGCCGTTTCCCAGAAAATTCCTGGTTGAAAATTTAGATTTGATTCATTTGTTGGAAAATGGATGTGTGCACCTTAAGATCATAATGTTGTGAAGCAAATCAGGCACACAAGCTTAAATATCACGTGGTTCCTCTAATATGAGAAACGCAAATTATAAATAAAGAGAGAAGATAGATAATAGGAAGTAGAACTTTTGCAAAAGGAAAGGGGACCAAGAAATGGAGGGAGGAGGAGAGGAGAAAGGAACGAAAAAGAATTAATACGCATTATGTCCATGTCCCAATTCCCCACGAGGAATGTAATCATTATGTACTGCTGACATCTGCTAAAAATAATTTTTATAAAGTTCAGCTTTAAAAGAAGAGGTTAAAAGGTTTTTTGTGGCTGAAATGAAGCTAAGTGCAATTCAAAGAAGAATATACTACCTGTGGATTTAAAACAACAGCGGTTTTCTTCCTCTTGGATAAATGCTGTAGGCCCCTTTGCCAGTGCTGTATGGTCTAAATCAGCCAGTCTCCCCCACTGGTGAGTGCTGAAAAACACAAGACAAAAGGAATATGGTTAAATACTCTACCGATAAAGAAGGAGAAACTTGAGACATTTCAAGGTAAATGGATGCACCTTGAAGTCATACCCTCCAGTGCAATAAAACATATACACATGTTTAAATATCACATTGTTTCTCTGGTGTGAGAAACCAAGGAGTAAATAAGGACTAAATTTATATAATAGATATTGGGAAATGGGAAGAAAATATTCAAATGAGAAGGGGAACAAAGGTGGAGGTGGGGAGAAAGGAAGGAAGGGAAAAGAAAAAATAACAGAGGGAAAATAGAAGTAAAATTTTGTAAATAAGGAGGGTAAGGGGGGTTGAAGGAAGTATAGATAAATGGGAAAAAAAGAAGTAAGGGTTACCCATACAGGTAAAATACCTCATGGTGAATGTGATCACTATGTGCATCTAAAATGTATTTATAAAACTGATTTTAAAAAAGAAAAACATGGATTATATTTTATGCTAGATCTCTGGAACTAATCTAGTAGAATGGTGTAAGTGTCCTCTCAGTAGTTTTTGAAAGCTGTTTCTCCTGAATCATACACATTAGAAGATTGAAGATACTTTAAAAATTTCCAAGCCAGTCTTTTCACAAATTTGAAACCAAAATTATGAGAAGTTAGAAGAGTTTCCAAAGCCAGTCTGCAGATCTGAGATGTGACCCTAATTCATTGCGATATGTTTTTATTTTAGAAAATCAAATATATTAATTTTTGGAACATGGGCTATTATAAACTTTCTGGGTTTTTTATTTTAAGCCAAAATAAATAATAAACATTTAGTTAAAATTTTGCAGTAATTTAATTATTTTGGCATTTATTTAATAAAACCCATAAGCTATGACAGATGCCTTAAAAGACCAATTTTCACTGTTTATTTTCTTATGTTTTCTTGTTTTGCTTGCTAATGCAGCTTCTGAGCAAAGTAAGTGTATTAATAGAACTATTGTAGTCACTCATATTCCTGTATGATTATTAGAAACCAAAGAAAGTTTGGAAATTGTCCATAAATATTAATATCATCTGAATTTGTTCCAGTAAAATCATCTTTGTTTTACAAAAAAAAACTTTATATGGATATAAGGTCTCGGCCCAATAAAACACCACAGATGTTGTTGCAAAATACCAAAGAGATCTTACCACTCATCACAAGAGAAACTTTGCAATTTATTCATTTAGAATTGTTTGAGGTTATCACTGGCTTCTAGCCAACAGGAAGAACATATGTGCATCAGAATAAAACAGACCTGCCATATTCATACTAGAAGTCCAAATGATTCCAGTGCCTATTGTAGAATATAAAGCGGCAAAGTTTTATCATAAACGCTTCTTAATTTCTGAATTCACATGCATTCGGGTTCGTGGGAGATATTATCATCTGTTCTCTGGATCCTTTCCCAGGTCTCAGGCAATTTTTGTAAATTATTGAAGATTTGAAATGCAAATAAGTTCCATGTTACAGAATTAGGATTCTTGAGAGCAGTTGTTGACTTTAATCATCGGCTTCTAGGGATGAAGCACAAGACTTGCCCAAGTAGGAAGCCAAACCAAGGGCAGACGTGGACTTGCTTGATCCCAGGCCGCGCTCATTGCGTCACCCCTGAAGTAGACCATCTAAGCCTCCTTATGGAGGGCTTTCTGATCATAAACTTGTGACAGATAAGTCAGAATCTGGATCGCACAGTCTCAGTTCCTTTCCTAGTTAGCAGTTAAAATAAGGCTTCCTGCGGAACAAAATTTAAAATAGTATTTTTGTTATCTCTTAGGGACCTTTGACCAACATCTGCACCAGCTCTTCGCTAAGTCTTTATTTTTATCCCTTAGCTGTAACTTTAACATAGCTGAAAGCATTCGCATTTCACTATTTTAAGGACTCCTTCTCTAATACTGATTGTCTAAGATTAAGAAAATCTTAGCTAAGGGATATTAGCTTTAAAACCTTTAGTGCTTAGAGGAAACCATGGCTCTCAGGTTAGAGTCCATAGTCTTACATCCAGGACAGGAAGCACTGACAATTTCTGTGATTTTTCTCTTTGCTTCATTTAATACCCATTGAGACCTTATCACATGTGGAGATTGTTTCACCATCAGGAGAAATAACTGTACAGTAAGGAGAGCCCTGCAGAAACAGGAAAACCATGTTCCTTCCAGGGGTCTCCTGACACTGCAAAGAGCTTCTTCCGAACTATGCCAGTGGCTTCATTTTCTACAGGAGGAATCCGCACAGGCATCTCCAGTGCAGCTGCCAAGGGATGACCCCAGGCAAATTCCTCCCCATCACTTTCTCTCTGTCTCACCTATAGCTACCTTCCCGTTTCCTGCCCTGTGGGCGTCCTCATTCTTTATGGTCCAGCTCAGCCACCATCTCCAGGAAGACTTTCCTGGAGTCTGCTGCTACGATGCACTGAGTTGGGTAGCCAGGCTCGACCCTCCATTTATATACAATACTACATGTATCTTGGTCCTGCATTCAGAGTATTGCATTTGAATTATCTCTATCAGACTTTTCCTCTCTCTGTCTATCATATATCTTTGGATTTCCTCGACCTGACACATGTGCATAAAAGATGAAATGATGCTGAGACAGAAATCTTCTTTGCAGTTGCGAGTGCTCATTTAAAGAGCTTTTATCAAATAAATAGCAGGCCAAACTATTTTGCTACTGCCTTAGTCGCCTTTGTGCTGTATGAGAGAACCCCTGAGACTAATTTATAATGAAAAGAAGTGCATTGGCTCACAATTCTGAAGGCAGGGAAGTTCAAATCAATGTGCTGGCATGCGGTTCCACCACCTTCTTGTGGTACCATTACTTTAGTTGAATGGGGCAAAATAGTCCACGTCGCTGTGTATGGACAAGGGAAGAATTGCCAAGCTTACACCTCAAAGTAAGGACTAAGTAGATTCGTGTATTGATGATCACTGGACAGCAACAGAAAGTAACAGCAGGAATAGACAGCTGGACAGAAGGGCAGCGGAGCAGCTGGACCCCAGGAAGAACTCTCCAAGAGCCCTCTGGCAGCTCAGGCTTCCAGTATTTAACGGGTCAGACACCACCCCTCCCTGCAGATGCCTCCCGTTGTGCTCAGACACCTCTGCCTCCTGGGCCTCTTGTGTTGCTGTCTTTCACTGGTATGGAAACTACTGATCTATTGTCTCAGGCATCAGGATCTCACTAGAGTGGTGCCGTGCCCCCAGCACACTAGAAAGACTACGAAGAGGCACGTGTGTTAGCCAGTTTGTCTTGGGAGCTCACATGAATTTAATGGCTTGAAGTTCAGTATTCTGTGCGGGGTTCGGAACACCTGCTGTGACTATTTTCCAAACTGAAATTATGTAACAGAAGCCAAAGAATGTGAAGGACTTTGGTCGGGCATTTGTCATCCTGTCCAAGCAGCCAGGGATCCTTTCTGTGGGAACTCGACCCTCCTCTGCGAGAGTTCATCTTTGTGAAAGGGCACCTTTTTAGTCTGTCTCATATGCTGAGTAACTACATTTAAGATTGTGATACACAGTATATTCACTATTGTTGTCCTCTTATTATTTTGTTATGAAATTTTGTTTTATTTTTTCATAAAATAAAGAAGAGAGCTAGCCATCTAAGCTTCCACATCCAGGTTTAAGACACTAACTTCTCCAGACAGTGTTTACTACATTCCTCTGTGCTTCCATTCTAACACCTGAAAATGGGGATATTTGTTTCCTGAGTTTATTGCAAAAGTTAAAGACACATAAAATATTCTAAGTGAATGATGTCAAGAGCACTGTGTAAGTACTGCTACTATTAACAGTATAAGATTAAGTTAGCGCTGTGAGGGTTACCAAATAAATACGGGATACTCGGTTAAATTTGATTTTCGGGAAAACAATGAGTAACTTTTTTTGCAATATTTGAAACACAGACACGCTAAACAATATTTTATGTTGTGACATTCAGAGTATATTGCCTACTATGTATTTAATCTGGCATCCTTGGGTTGAATAAGTGAACGAACCTTAGCTGAAGTTTTAAAATGTAGTTTTAAAGGATTGTTTTCATCAACCAGATAGTACGTGCGCAGCCTTTAACAGGGAGCTTTCTCTAATTACCAGAACACCACGTGAGGTGGTTTCTTTCCCTGTAGGCCCAAGTAAGGGGTTGGGAGGCACCTAAAAATGAATCAAGGATTCTCAGTGGCCCAAAGATTTGAAGTTCTGGTGATACATCAGGAGGTGGACTTTTTAGTTTTCGTTTTGCCCTGATTTTCCATCATGCATTGTAAAGACCGATCATAACTTGTAGTAGAAATCTAGACATGATATCCAGAATATCGTCAGCATGGGCGTAACATAGACATGATATTATCAAACCATTTTTCAAAGGACTGGGAAATAACTTCAGTTTAGCTGAGAAAGAGATTGAAGACCACGCCACAAATGCAGTGGGGAAACTGTTCTTTAAGGGTTTTCTACCTAGCTTAATATTTTTTGATTTCTGAAAAATCATCTGGCTTTTGGGTTGTGAGCATTTTTAATTGAAAAGCAGAAATGAAGCATGGAAAAACATCCTTAATTTGAATGGTGAAGAGTCCGTGACCTGAAGAAAGCCATGCCATGCTATTTAAATAAGGATGCATTTCCATACCCTTTTTTAATAGTGGCCCTAATTTAACCTCTCAAGATACATGGTCATCTTTAGCCTTTCTTTCTATTTTTGTCATCTATTTAATTGTCTTTGGTTTTTTAATTACCGCTCAATGGCTACAACTTCTTTTGGTTTTGCTTACTTTTGTATGTTTGCTAGGTCATTAGCTCTTGGAAACTTATAGCTGCAAAAATTCTGCAATGTTGTAGAACTTGAAGGCTTTATTTATAATTTTTGGAAAGCCACAACTGCTCTTCACGTTCATCTACAAACCATAAATGGTTAAAGAGAAAATGTGGATTTTTTTCCACTTCTATATTTTTTTGTGATGTGGGGAGTCACGTCACCCAAGTAACATATGGTAATGATTTAAGATTCAAAATCATATACAATTACTTCCATCTTAATAGCATTGACTTTGTTTGCTTTAAAATTCACCAATTGGCATATATGTATGCCAGTCCTCACTCAGTTTGTATTCTCCTAGAAGTGTTCCTAAAAGTAAGTATAGTTGCTGGTGTTCTGCAGTGGGCCCGTATCTTTGCAAAGTTGAATATCAAGATTTGCTTTTGAAATATTTTATTAGCAAACTAATATGTATGCATCAGGTGGATATTTCCCTTGTAAAGATCCCGAAAGCGATGTGTCTTGGGTTTTCTGCTGTTTGTATAATACTGCTAGTAAATAGCTAATTTTAGCTATTTAAAACAAAAGTGGGGGCTGGGAATTTGGCTCAGTGGTTGTGCCGCCTGCCTGCGAAGCGCCAGGGCCCAAGTTCAATCCCCGGTACCAAAAACAAAACAAAATGAAGCTGGGCTCTGAATCATTTATATCTTGGGAGGAATAGAGAATTGCTGGTTTTGAGCAGAGATGAACATACTCCTTCAGCACATTTACTGGCCACATCTCCCTTTGTATGAGACCATTTTCACACAAGATGGATTTACCATCTGATCACATGCCAGGGCCCCAATAGCCTAAGCCCTTCCAAAGTTTGGGAAGATAGCCACCTAGAAATGGATTCACGTGGGTCTTTTGAAAATTTTGTAAAAGTGAAATATTTTGCCACAATCGATCATATTTTTGAGAACAGTCTGTCTGCTTCTGCTTCAGGGGGGACCCCCAAATTGTATAAACCTCAAGCCCCACGGAATCGAAGTCCACCCCCTCTTTAATTTGGTATCCTGGAGTATTAATGAGGCTGACGATTTTCTGAATTGGCTTCATCGGTTGCAGGTTGACTGTGGGGCCAGTTTGGGCTCCTCATTAGCTTTCTGTCGATGGTGAGCAGGGGCTGTGGGGAACCCTGAGCCACAAGTCCAGCCTTTCCTCTGGGGCTGCCCACCACCCAGCGGGGCAGATTGCCGTCTCCTCCGTGTTCTTTCTCTTTTCTCTCTGGGATCACCTTTCCACTTTTCTTAACACCTGGACAGACGCCAGCAGATAGAGCACAAACCCGGAGTCTACCTCTTCCTAAGAATCTGAGGACACAAGGTGGACACCATCTGCCCCTTGTCTTGTATGGTACTTTTAGGAAAAATATTGCAGTTGAGTTGCTAATTAGACTCACTTATAAACTTCTGGTATGGTCGCTGTGCCTCAGAGGACTAATTTCTCACCCGTGGTGACAGTCATTCTGCTGTCTGTAACCTCACCTTTTGCCTGATGGAGTAATGAATGAAGCAGAATTTTCTGAGTTCTCTGTAGGTACATGAGAGACAGATGCTAGCTCTGGCACATTTGTCCCAACACAGTCTCTCCTGCTATTACTTGGTTTTCATCAAATTTTTGTTTTTGTCATACGTGTGTGCAATACGTGTTAATTTCATTCATCCTGGGGAGTTGGTACATGAACAAAACACATCTTAATACTACATAGAAGTTTTAAGGATATATATGATTTTAGCATGTAGTTCCTATTGTCGTAGTTTTTTTTTGTTTTTTTTTTTTTTTTTTTTTTTTGTTTTTTTTTTCCTTTGTACCTTTTTCCTTTTGTAAGAAAATACAAACCAAGGGCCTGGGAATTAGCTTCGTGGTTCCGCCTGCCTCGCAAGTGCAAGGTCTGGAGCTCGATCCTTGGCACCAAGAAAAGAAAAACCTCTTATTTGGAAATAATTAGACATTTAGAGAGAGTTACAGAGCTAGTACAGGGGCCCCATGTCCTCTGTACCCCGTCTCCCCATGGTTACATTCTACATATCCATAGAATAGTATCCAAACCAGGAAATCTAAAGTAGGTTACAGGGGTGGGGGGGAGGAGAGGCAGGCTGTGGGCCTAACATCCTGTCCTGAAAAGTGAAAGTTAAGACATCTGTCTGCACACACAGCAGCCTGAGTTCATGTGACATTGCCACACCTTCGTGCGGCCTGTGGGGCTAGCTCTGTGGGATATGCATGGTAGCTCTCTCCCATTTTATTTTGTGAGCATATTCGTGTGACGCCACCTGCCAGGATACAAATTCCTGGAAAGAATTCCTCTATCCCCACAATAACTGGCTGTCTTCTTGTTTTTCGAAGACTTAGGAGGCAAATCCAGGACAGTGGCCTCCACAGCCAGGGAACTGGCCAGCTGCCTCCGGCATGTGATTCAGGAAACTCCTAGCCTCCTAGGTTTCCAGTAACTGGATTCTAGGAAAGAGATGTCTATGCTTTGTTGGCTGTCTAGGGTAAAATTTGTTGGGGAAACACCAGAATGTGATCCTGTCAAGCCCAAAACTCACAAAAGCTTTGCTAGGCTGGTGTGCGGGCTCAGGCTCTGGTTAATGGAACCTACATATCTTTTTCTTTCTGTGAAATCCCAGGTCTTTCTTATGAATTTACATTATTCTGTCTTTGAAAATGCGATCTGCTATGAATTTCAAAAGCTTATTTTAAAACTCTCCTTGTAATACTCTTTCCCCTAGGGCAGTACATAGAAGCTGCCTTTGTGATCTCCACTGCAGAGAAAAAGATAATAGAAGCAAGTAACCTCTGAGAATAGCAGCCTTGTAATATCATGAAATATTATGGTGTTACATCTGTTTAGAGCTTGTCTGTACAAACCAGAAATCACACTTAGAGAATAAAACAAGCAAGAAAGTTATTTTCATCTTAATAAATATCTATTTGTCACACCTCCGTGTGAAGCTGCATATTCAAAAGTAATGCGGTTTTGAATAATTTTCATAAGTTTCGTCAAAGAATCTTCATTAGATTCTACTTGTTAGTCTATCTTCAGTTCCCAGTAAGATATTTTCCAGGACTTAGGCTACCCAGAACTTGGAAATAAGGCAAAGGGAGAGTAGCATGCTGTTTCATAGGAGCAGCAGTTAACAAGACCACCCAAGACTGTGTACTTATATAGGGAGTAGAACTTTGTTGACTCACTAAGTACTATGAAGAAAAGTCTAGATTCTGTGACATCGTGTGTTAACTTGTAAATTTCTGTTCAGTAGGGTTCACATGATTTCTTTCCACAAAACAGGATTATTTCCCCTGTGAGACATTGCCCCTTGTTGCAGTTTGACTCCGAAACTTTATCCCAAACTTCTGTCTTTGCTGCCTTTAAATTCTTCCCATTTTCTTTAGAATCAGCGTATCCATCTTGCTGGTTCTCTCATTAAAGTGGACTTTTTACCTATTTATTCTATGTTCATGGAGCATACTCTTAAATTTGGGGAAATTATACTTTGGTATGAGTAGTTCATCCAGTGTTTCCAATAGGATCTTTGTATCCTGTGAAAGATGCATACTTAAAACAAATGGGAGTGCTGCTGCCCCAAACGTGGCGGAAGAAAACACTCTGGACAACCCAAAAGGCACAGTCTCCCTGTGTATTTAAAAAAAAAATTATTAGTGCGTGTTTGTGATACAAATGACTGTTTTCACTAAGGATAGCCAGTAAATGTATCTGACACATTAATTCTTTTTTAAATTAAGTTTATCGATACATTTAAGGTAAACAATACAGTTACATTCATCATTGGGATCTTGGACCTCTACGTGATGTCTCTTGATTCTTATTTTTTGTGTTCCCTTCCCTCTCTCTCTCCTTTCCCTTCTCTCTCCATCTCTTGCTCCCCTTCTCTCCTTTGCAGAAGATCTATCTCCCTGTTTCTTTTTATTTATCTTAATTTTGCTCTTTATTTCTACTTCAGATTTCTCATGAGAAATAATTTCCAATGGTTTAAGTGGTATTTAAACCCATGTGTCTGCTATGTTTCACTTAATGTTTTCGAGGTGCACCCATTTTCCTACAAATGATTCAGGTTTATCCTTCTGGATTGCAGAGGAGTATTCTATTGTATGTAAACACCACACCTTCTTTCTCCATTCATCTGAGGATGGACAAGTCTGCTTCCGAGACTGAGCCGTTATGAACCGTGATGCTGCAAACATGGTTCTGCGTGTACAGCTGGCTTGTCTTGCTAGGGTTTTGGATCACAGTGCTGCTACTGAGTTCTGTGGACCTGAGACACTTATCAATCCTTCTGTATTCTCATTTCCTCCTCTCTTAATGTTGTGTGTGTTTCACATCTTAAAGCTGAAACCCGGGCTTCTGAGAGTTTATAGATTACACAACTGCTGTTATTTTGCTTTATTTCATGGAAATGTTGCTGTTAAAGACCTTCGTAGGCAACAGAAAACCCACTGGTTTCAGTGTTCTTATTCTTTAATTCCAGAGCTAAACATTAATCACAGTTCCAAAAAAAAAATATTTCTAAGTAATTGAGCTGGGCTGCTCATTGTAAGCTAAACAGTTTCATACTTTAGTATTCCCTTCAGCTTGTAGTCAAGTCACGACTTGCCATATATGCATATATATATATGTATATATGTGTATGTATATATGTATATATATATATATGTGTGTATATATGTATATATATGAATCATTTATCCATATCTATATATAGGTATATATACACTGAATCATTGCTCTAACCTTTTAGCAAATTTTCTCACGAAACCTATAAGTTTTCAGCTAGATTAGCAATGAGGAAAAAATGAAATAGTCTGTGCTAATTAATTCCATTTCTTATGTCATATTTCTAGTGTGTAATGTTAGCGTAAAATGCAAGAAGAAATTAAGGGAGAAAAGTGATCTGATAGAACTCAAATGAGAAAATAAAACCTTATTTAGAATTATAATATGCAGTCTCATATCATTATGCAATTATATTATACAGAAGAATTATTAAGACCATGTGTAGAGTTGGTAGAGGGGAATAGTGCTGTTATTTGAATGTCTACCAAGCATTTCACTTGACCCATCCTTTTCAAGTCTGCAGCTATCTGCAAGGGTGCATGTTACTCTGAAACTGACAAGCAGGACCTCAGCAAAGTGACTGCCTTCATCTTGCAGCCCTGGCATGGTGTGGAGGGCATTAAGTCAGGTCTGTCTGACTCCAAAGGCAGAGATCACCATTACAGCACAAGAAAACAGCACTGAACACAGAAGGCTCATAATTTCTGTCACAAGACAAATTATTTTCACACACTTTTACTTTGAATAAGAGCTTCTGTCTCCTTTGACAGATTTTTTTTTTAATCGCAGCCCTTATGGAATTCTCAAGTAAAAGAATACTCTCTTTCTTTGACATCTTGGGGTAATTTTATAGTTTGCATGCTGCTAAACAGTCCTGGGAAGGATTCTGGACATGGATTCTCCCCAAGTCTGTTCAAAATGAATCATTTTTAACTAAAAAATAGTCTTCCCTTAACTAGGGAGGGCTGTGTTTCCACAACCAGAGTGGTGTCTAAAATCATTTATTTAATCAAACCCTATGTATATTGTGAAACATATACCCACACATATATATGTGTGTGTGTGTGTTTCCATATATCATAATGTTTAATTTTTATATTAGCCACAGACATCAATAAATAATAGGGCTGGGGATTTAACTCAGTGGTGCTGCCACCTGCCTTGCAAGCACAAGGTCCCTAGTTCAATCCCCAGTACCCCCCCAAAACAACAAAAACAACAACAAACAAATAAATAATAACAAAATAGGACAATTATAATACTACATTGCAATAAAAGTTATTTAACATGTATCACTCGATTATTTCTGGATATTTCTCCATTTAATATTTTCAGATTGCTGTTGGCCTTGGGCAAGTGAAAACTTGGAAGATGGAGCCACAGATAACAGGGAGACTACTATTTTTACAGACTATCAGAACTCACCTCCATCCACAATAACTTTCATTCACTCATTCATTCTTCACATCAACCCACTGGGCACTGTCCTAGGTGCTGAGCACATCAAGGTGGACAAAATCCACATGGTCTCTGCCTTGGATGATCTATCTTATCCTTGTGTGGTATTTAGTGAAGTTCACTCGGCTGCCCCTTCGTTCGTCCTGTGTTTACTGCACATGTATTGTGTGCCAGGAATTGTTTTAAGAACTTTGAGGTATAACGGGGAACAAAAATTCTTGCTCCTTTGAATCATGCATTCCAACACAACCCAGTGAGAAATATTTCTAAGTAATTGGGGATTAAGAAATAAACATGAACAATTATATGGTATCATCCTTTTTGTTTCTAAGATAGGGTCTCGCTATATAGTCCAGGCTGGCCTTGAACTTGCTATGTAGCTCAGACTGGCCTCAACCACACAGCGATCCTCCTGTCTAAGCCTCTCTTGTGCTGGGATTACAAGTGTGCACAACCATGGCCAAAAGTGATGAGCACTATGGTGATCAAAAAAAAAAAATGACACAGTTTATCATATGAAGAGAGACTTGGAGGCTCCAGGTGGTGGGGAACAGGGTTGCGACTTGAACTATGATGCCTCAGATGACAGTGCAGAATAGGCAAGGGAGGGAGTCACTTGTTTTATTGTTTGTTTGGTTATGGTTTTTGCAGTGCTCTGGATGGAATTCAGGGCTTGCTGCGTGTAAGGCAAGTGGTCTACCCCTGAGCTACACCCAGGCCCTGAGCCATGCAGATATTTGTGATAGGGACATGCTAGGCAAAAGGGCCAGGTTTGGCCTGGCTTCTAAGTGAGAACATTTCTGGTCTGTTGGAGGACAGTGCCCTGGAGCTGAGTGGAAGAGAACAGTAGCAAGACCTGGGTCAGGAGAAGCCAGATCGTGTGGTGCAGGTGACTCACTTAGTCTGGGCAACCCTGAAGGGCTGGGAGCAGAAGACAGCATGCTCACCAGCAGCCATGGGCCTCCGTATCTTGTGTTACGATGGAGCCTGTGAGAGGGACTGCTCAGCAGATGCAGGAGAAGTGAGCTGCATCTTCACCCTCTGTCCAGGCAGGAGCCTTCTTGTAAGCACCTGATATCTTCTGCTGCTTTGCTTGCAAGGAAGCATTGACACATCCAGACTTTCGGGTTGAGTCCCTCCCTGTATCCAGTGGATAAGTACTCAGAATTCCATAGAATTGTGTAGACTGCAGCGGAAACATTGTATCACTCATTCCACTGTTATGGCAAGGTTCTGCCTTTAGTGAGAAGTGTAGTAGCCTTGCCCAATTTGGGCCAAAGGCATCAACCATACCACAAAAATATAAAAGTTCATCATAAATTGAAACACTGTAAATGATACTCTCATGAAGTTAGGTCATTGCTTTGTATTAGACACTTAGAGAAAGTCCTAATACTTTCATAAATCAAGTAAACACCTTTAATTTGTCTTTTATTGAATATGCTAGATAAAATGAAGTGTGAACCCATTCTTTCAAAGTTCACTGAAGAAATTCTAGGGTATTTCAAATCTCTGAGACATATAGAGCTGACTATCAAAAAAAAAAAAGCAGCCATAAATACGCTTCATTTAAATTCCAAGGAACTATCAGAGACTACCATTAAGTTCAGTGATGATAAGCTTGTTTTAATAAGACATTCATGTTTAGTTACAATCGACATTTAAGACAAGTATGTTTAGATTAAGTCCAGGAAAAGGGAAATTGAGCCAAATTCAAGATACAGCTATTTTAGACCACCCTCTGTAGATAATCCGCTATCTAATCAGTTCCTATTTTGTTACTATTATTTTAATGTTAAGATATTATGAGAGCCAAGAAGAGACAGAAGTCAGGTTAGTCAGAGACCCAGAACAGAACACATCTTTGAAACTGACTCGGTAGTGATTGGGAATGGGACGTCTACATGGAATAACCTTAGACCACCGAGCTGAGGATTCACAGGCACAGGCCGTTCATAGTGATTGTTCATATTTCTCTCAAAGCTACAGTTACTTGGTAGCATTTTTGAGAGAAATTTTGACAGTCGCTCTGGTAAAAGAGTGTAGAAATGCCTGGGTACGTTTTGCTCAGGAGGAAAGGGATAGACCCATTTCCGCTGACACTGCCCAGCTGCTCCTGTGAAATGGTGTTGGCAGGCTGTGGATGAAGAGGACCTTTGTCAGCTGTGCCATAAGCCCGTAGGACTGTTGTCATGTTTCCCTGGAGACCACGTGGGAGGTGTGCTGTGCGAGGTGTGCTGTGCGTGGTTCCGCAGAGTCCCAGCCAGCTCGGCCCCTGTTTCAGTTCATTCCTAGGGCAATGGCCAATTGCTAGAGACCCGGAGGCTTGGAAGCAGCAGGAGTTTATTTCTCACAGTTGTGGAATCTGGGAGTCCTGGACTGAAGCACTGGAAGATCCACTCTCTGAGGACGGCCCCGTTCCTCACAAGCGGCCATCTTGTCCTCGACCTAGGGGGAGGTGTGAGGAAGCTGTTTGTGGTCTCTTGTGTGAGCGTGAATCTCATTCAGCTGGGCTCCACCCGCATGACACAGCACACACTCCCACAGGCCCAGCTCCAATGCCTTCGCCTGGGAATTAGGATTTAACATATAACGGTGAGGGACACTAGCATTCAGTCCGAAGTATGACATGAAGGCAGGAGACAGGCACGCCATAGGTGGTACTGAGCCTGTTCTCAATGCAGTGTTTAATCATCTTCAAGGATTTGCATCTTTGTCCTGGTGCACATTGCTGTTACACTTGATGTGGCAACCCCACCCTCTTCTTCCACCCTTGGTTTCTTGGATTTCCTTTGTTCTGAGAACTGTGGCTGGCTTCCTTATGGACCTCTCTCACTCTTGATCAGATACTGGGAATGCTAGTCTTCCTTAGAGGGGTCCAAATCCCTTATTTTTTTATGACATTTTCTAGTGCACAGTGAGATTTTTCCCTACTTGAAAATTGATTATTTGAAAAATATTCTCTTTACCTTGATTTATTTTTTTTAGCTATTAGCTATTCTATTGAACTATTCTAATGAATTCTATTTGTAGCAGTGATTTTCACTGAATGACCACTGATTACAATACATATTGAACTTTGTTTTTAAAACTTATAGACCCTAGTAACCATGTAACTGAATTTCCAGCATGCCCAGCTTTACTTTTTGCTTCCTAATATTCTTTTATATTCCTCTTTGTTCCTTAACTATTATTTTCTGTTTTTTGAAAATATCATTTTCCATGTTAATGTGAATTTGAGAAACTTTTTACTCATTGCAGTGGCCACTCAGGTATCCTTGCTGTTTGCTACCTCCTCCTGCATTTCACCCACTTTGGTTTTGTAATCTCTTTGAAATTTTATGGAATTTAGGATTCTTCACATATTTTGATGACGAATACTTTAAGCATTATATAACTTGGTGATTCCTCTGACCTTTTGCTAACTTATCTTTATTCATGGTATGTTTGTCATGTAGAAGTTTCAGTTTCAATGTATTCACATTTATCCTCCACTTTGTGACTTTTGCTTTTTAGGTTCCCCTTAAACGTTTTCTTCCCCAACATCCAGAAGACATTCTCATATAATTCATTTTAAAAGCTGCAAAATTTTGCTTTTCTTGTGTAATTGTTAC
Source organism: Fukomys damarensis (assembly GCF_012274545.1). Classification (NCBI taxonomy): domain Eukaryota; kingdom Metazoa; phylum Chordata; class Mammalia; order Rodentia; family Bathyergidae; genus Fukomys; species Fukomys damarensis. The sequence goes on from NW_022900913.1 coordinate 11,933,136, forward strand.
CTACCTAGAGCTTATAGCTAGATCTACCTAGTTTGTAAAAATATCTACCTAGAGTTTATAAATATATGATATAATGTAGGGGTCTAATTGTTTTTTCCTTATAGGAAACGAGTTTTCTCAATATTTCATGTTGACTAGCCCTCTTTTTCCTCGTTTATTTCTACTGCTTTTTTTTTTTTTTTTTTTTTTTTTT